>NC_051160.1:49123868-49152358 GCF_013339745.2 Dermacentor silvarum
CATGTCCAGAACACGTCACAGGGGATTCCAGCGCCCGTTACTGTTATAGTTACAGTTACACTAGAATGCCAGATGATGATGATGTGTGGTGTTTAATGGCGCAAGGGCCAAGTATGGCCAAAGAGCGCCATGCCAGTGTTTGTGAGTTTGCAGTGGAGTGATGAATTCTGAGAAATAGATGAGGCGTGGCTGTAAAGTGGCGTAAAAATAATCGCTGTAAAGTGCGTAAAATATGCATGTACTAAAATCATGGCAATGACTAATGAGGTGTACTATGCAATGAAGAATCCATTGAGAAAGAATGACACGATATTTAAAATATTAAAAATGCAGTAATTGGCAAGATGCACAACTGCCTAGACAGAGCCCTTGAACCACAAGGGCCTGGAGGCATGTGCTATAAAAAAACTATCACAGCGGCATCCTCTAGAGAGAGGATGCGCTACGAACTTATTGGACTAATAACATGTAGCACAACATCGCTCAAAAAGCCAAGGATTGCATTGACATTAAAAAGTGGTTCTTCACCAATAAACATCATGGGATGAAGAGGGATATGATAGCGGTATGCTACATGAAAATGTTTTCTTCTCTCCGGTTCGGCTTCCCGACACTCCAGCAGTACGTGGAGGACGGTCAGCCTCTCACCACATCTACCACAGGTTGGTGGTTCATCACGTGTAAGCAAAAAATTGTGGGTGCCGTACGTGTGTCCTATTCTGAGACGGCAGAATATGACGTCAATTCGTCGTGTTTTCGTAGCTGAGGGCCGGAAACCTAACTGTGGTTTAATCATGTGAAGTTTATTACTTGTTTCAGCGTCCCACAAGCGTTGCCAGTGGCTTCGCAGTTTCTTTCGCAAGAAAGGTTTCAAGTCTGTTGCAGGAACAGCTACTGTATGATTACTAGTGTGTGATGTCGCTGATGTGGCTATTAGGTCTGCTTGCACATTACCCTCAATGCCTCTATGGCCGGGCACCCAGCATATTATTACATGCTGGTTTGCTACATACGCTCTGCATAGGGCGGAATAGAGCTCAATGAGTACAGGATTATTGTGCTTGCAGAGTGACATCAGGGCTTTCACAACGCTTAGAGAGTCTGTAAATATAACTGTTTTTTGAAGTTTTGATTTAGTTATATGATTCACAGCCGACAATAGTGCATAGGCCTCAGCCGTAAAGATACTTGTTTGCGGGTGGAGTACACCGGATTCCGAGAAAGATGGGCCGACGGCTGCATAAGAAACCCCGGCATGTGATCTAGAAGCCTCTGTGTAAAACTCTGTACACGAGTACTTGGATTGAAGCTCTAGGAAATGCATTTTAATCTGTGCCTCTGGAGCGTATTTCGTGACCTCTACGAACGATGTGTCACACTCTATGATCTGCCACTGCCACGGCGGTAACAGTTTAGCAGGAGACATAGGTCGATGTTCAAGCAATGGAACACCCATTTGCTCACTAAGATTCCTTACACGTAATGAGAACGGTTTTCTCGCTGCAGGTCGGTTATGGAAGAGTGTAGCAGTGGTCATATCGTTTATGGTGGAATAAGAAGGATGTTCATTGTTTGCTTGTACTGTCAGAAAATACGTGAAACTGCTATAGGAACGCTGCAGATGGAGTGACCACTGGTTCGACTCTACATAGAGGCTCTGGATCGGGCTTGTTCGGAAAGCACCGGTTGCGAGGCGGATACCTAAATGGTGAACGGGGTCTAGTATTTTTAATGCACTTGGCGTTGCAGAGTTATAAATTATAGCTCCGTGATCAAGGCGTGAGCGGACAAGACTGTTGTACAAGTTTAGGAGGCATTTTCGATCACTACCCCATGTTGTGTGCGAGAGAACTTTTAAAAGGTTCATAGTCTTCAGACACTTTGTCTTCAGATATTTAAGATGGGGGATGAAGGTAAGCTTAGAGTCCAGAATTATGCCCAGGAATTTATGTTCAGTGCTCATGGATAGTTCCTCTCGATTGATCGTGAGATTTGTCACCGGTGTCACGCCTCTTTTGTTTGAGAAGAGTATGCATGTACTTTTCTGTGCGTTCATTTTGAACCCATTTACATCCACCCATTTAGACAATTTATGTAATCCAAGCTGCACCTGTTGTAGGTCATCGACATACACAGAATAAATCATGCTGTGTGGAATGACTGTATGCAGGGAGTTCATTTTTACAATGAAAAGTGTGCAACTACGTACACCCCCTTGCGGCACGCCAGCCTCCTGGGTGAATGTTCTAGATAAAGCATTGCCCACTCTTACGCGAAACGTGCGGTTAGACAAGTAGCTTTCGACTGTGTTAAACATATTACCGCGGACCCCCATCGCAGAGAGATCTCGCAGAATCCCGAAGCGCCATGTCGTGTCGTACGCTTTCTCTAAATCTATAAATACAGAAAGTAAAAACTGTTTATGAATAAACGCATCTCTAATATTTGCCTCGATGCGAACAAGGTGGTCTATTGTCGACCTACCTTCTCGGAATCCACACTGGAAGGGGTCTAGTATTTTGTTATTTTCTAGGAAACTGATTAAACGCCGGTTTATCATTTTTTCATACAGCTTGCACAGGCAGCTTGTTAGAGCTATTGGCCTGTAGCTGCTGGCTAAGGACGGGTCTTTGCCTTGTTTAAGTACCGGGATGACTATGGCTTCTTTCCATGAAGACGGAATACAGCCAGCCGTCCACATGGCATTAAAAAGAGACAGGAGTGTTGTCAGTGTTTCGGGGTGTAAGTACCTAATCATTTCGTACATGATACGATCGCCACCTGGCGCCGAGTTGTTACAACAAGCGAGAGATGCTTTAAGTTCGGCTAAGCTAAATGGTTGATTGTAAGCCTCACTCGAAGAAACTTTGCGGTTAAGAGGCTGCCGCTCTTCGCGTTCTTTGAACTTCAGGAAAGTGTCTGTATAATGCGACTCACTTGATACATATTGAAAGTGTTCACCTAGACAATCCGCCTGGTCTTCCAGGCTATCACCTTGGCTACTTACTAAGGGTAGAGGATGTGACTCCCGGCCTATTAGTTTATTTACCCTATTCCAGACTTTTGTTTCGTCGGTGTATGAATTTATACTGGAAATGTACCTTTCGCAACTCTCTCTCTTTGCACGTCGACGCGTTCTTCTGCCCTGTGACTTTGCTTGTTCAAAATTTATCAGGTTTTCAGCTGTTGGGGAGTTGCGAAACAATCCCCAGGCTTTGTTTTGCTTTTTACATGCTTTCTGGCATTCATCATTCCACCAAGGCAGGCGACGTTTATTAGCTAGTCCATTAGTTTGTTGTATGCACCTTTCAGCAGCGTCAATGATAAAACCTGTTATATACGACACAGCATCGTCTATGTTAAAAGAGGCAATGTCATCACGGCTTAAATATGTTATTTGTCGGAAAAGTTCCCAGTTAGCCGAGTCAACCTTCCATCGGGGAACGTGTGGCGAGCATCTATCATGTTCTGTTAAGCCTAGCATAATTGGGAAGTGGTCGCTCTAAAGGGGTTCTTGAGAACAGACCACTCCAGGTATGGCATTAGTGTACTCGATGCTATACTTAAGTCAATGGATGAATATGTGTTATATGTAATGCTGTAATACGTAGGCTCTTCCTTGTTAAGTAATGATGCGCCTGAAGAAAACAGAAAATTTTCAATCAGGCGACCTCTCGCATCGCAACGTGAGTCTCCCCACAAAGTGTTATGTGCGTTGAAATCTCCGACAACTATGTGTGGCTCCGGAAGTTCATTTATGTAGTTTTGGAATTCGGTTTTATGTAGTTGATAATTGGGAGGGATGTATATAGAGCTGACAGTGACCAGCTTGTCAAACAACACCCCTCGGACAGCAACTGCCTCTAGGGGCGTACGAAGTTTTAGTTCCCGGCAGGCAATACCTCTGTCGACTACAATAGCCACACCACCGGAAGACACGACTGTGTCATCGCGGTCCTTACGAAAAATGGCGTATTGTCGGAGAAAATCTGTTTGCGTGTGTTTGAGGTGTGTTTCTTGGACACACAGCACCTCTGGATTATACTTATGTAGGTGTTCTTTGATGTCATCGAGATTTTGGAGGAGTCCTCGGACATTCCACTGTAATATTTGTGTATCCATGTTGAATGTGGGTTTTGTGCTGCATGTTAAGAAAGAGGAATTACTTCACAGAGCCCTTTCCGGGCGCCGTGATGCGTTGTTTTTCTCGTTTGGAGCGATCGCGAGACTCTCGCGGCTCCTTAGGCGCAAGTGGCGCCGTCTGGCTGGTTGTTGTGTCCATAGCCTCTTGCGAGGCGCTGGACACGCGCTCTTGCGAGCGGTTGGTTTGACGAGAAGGCCTCGGCTCGAGAGACGACGCCCTCGAGGCCACCAGCCCGGAGGTCGATGGCCCCTTCTTGTGAGTTGGCAGAGCAGCGCTAGCTGCACCCGCCGAGGGGGCGGATGGCGTCGCCGCCGGCCCACTGCGCGTGTGCCAGACAGCCGCCGGGGGCCGATGTGGCGCTGCCCCCTGACGCGCCACTTCGGCAAAGCTGGTTTTTGGCAGGTACGATACCCGCCTGCGTGCCTCCTTGAAAGTTATGTTTTCTTTTACTTTGATCGTGACTATTTCTTTCTCTTTCTTCCAAGACGGGCATGACCGCGAGTAAGCGGCATGCTCGCCATCACAGTTGACACAGTGTGGAGAGTTTTCGCACGTTTCAGAGGCATGGTCACCGGAACTACATTTAGCACATGTTTGTCGGCCTCGGCAATTCTGGGAACTGTGGCCGAAACGCTGGCACTTGAAGCAACGAAGGGGATTTAGGTACATAGCGTCTGACCCGTAGCTTGATGTATCCGGCCTCGATGGATTCGGGCAGAACACTTGAGTTAAAGGTAAGTATCAGGTGCCTGGTCTGGATTTCCTTGCCGTCGCGCCTCATCTTAATTCGTTTAACATTGATTACATTCTGCTCACTGAAACCCTCTAGGAGTTCAGCCTCACTCAGCTGCAACAGGTCATCATCTGATACAACGCCACGGGTGGTATTCATGGTACGGTGCTGGGTTACTGTTACTTGAGCATCTCCAAACGATACTAGGTTGGGAAGTTTCTCGTACTGTTTCAGATCACGGAGCTCCAAGAGGAGATCCCCGCTTGCCATCCTGGATCCTTTATAGCCTGGTCCAAAAATATCCGTCAAAGACTTTGAGACAAGGAAAGGTGAAATTGTTCGTACTGATGTATCCGACTTTTCAGAATGAATAACATGAAAGCGGGGGAAGTTATGCGTTTGGCGTCCAAAAAATTGGAAAACATCTTCGGTGCGCCTTCTTTTCTGACGGCGATCATGGAGTGGGGGGAATCGTTCAGCCATAAGTATTGGTGCATTTTTCGGCAGCGACGCCAGCCACCCACCATGGAGCCCAACGAGGGGACGCTGCAGAAACTGGAAAAGCCAGGTCCTGCAAACCCCAGCTGTACGCCACTACTATAACCAAATATGGAGTATCCAAGGCTGGCTACCCACACAAGGTTAACCCTAGCTGCCTGGGAAAACGGAAGTAAAAGGGAAGTGAAAAGAAGACAGGATAGATTGAAAGTGAGAGAGAAAGACGAAGATTTAAGAGGTGGACAGGAAAAGGCAACTGCCGATTTCCCCTGGGTGGGTCAGCCCAGGGGTGCCGTCTATGTGAAGCAGAGGCCGAAGAGGTGTGTTGCCTCCGCCGGGGGGCCTTAAAGGTCCGAACACCCGGCATCAGCTCAACCTCCAGGATCCCTCTTTCCCCAGACACGGCTAAGCCACGCATGGCTACACGCGGGAGGGTCCAACCCTCATGTGCTCGGGTACGTGGTGGCGCAACTCCCCAAACCCCTGCTGACGCAGACGCCCCTGCGGGGGTAGAATGCCAGTTACAGTAACATTTGTGATATATTGAATTGCACAAAAGACAATAAATTTATGATGTGGAAGTGGATGAAGAAGCATTATACATCGCAAGATCTAAAGTATTGGCTCAGACCAGGCAGTCATCTAGAGGACAATATATTTATACTAACATTGCTAATTGAGATTTAAACTGCTCAGAATAGATCTCTGAGAACATTATTGCTAGATATTAGATGAGCTTATGACCACGTAATATAAAATTGCTACGAGACGACCTCAAGCGAGTAGGTATAGAAGAGGATTTCTTGTAGCTGCTGAAGGAGAATTATTGTGACTTCTGAGTATATCTTGTACAGGAAAGCTGTAAATTCAACGAAACAATTGAAATTGACGAAGGGCTCAAGCACAAAAAAAGAAAAAAAAAACCTCGCCGCAAAGCAGTTTCGTAGGTTTCGAATTACAATGCGTCCTTAATGGTTTTTCCAATGGAGTTCAGCAGAGGGTCCCTGCGTTGATGTACGGGGACGACATAGTGTCACTAGGAAACAATGCAATAGGATTTACAAACACTTGCAAATAAGTGTGAAGCTACACGTCGAGATCGTACTTTCCGCTCCTAGAAATTTTGAGTGTTATTCTTTAAAGAAGAAGTATAAAGTCAACAGCAAGTTGAATTTACACTACGTCATACTGCCTGGATGTTTTTTTTGCAAAGGAAGGAAGACCTACTCAAATATCCACGTAGATATTCTGAGGATGAAGAAAGAAATCCAGCAGGAATGAAACAGTGCTCGTAGGAGCTAGAACAAATAAGAGGTTGGGTGACGAATTTTGAAGGAAGTTGCAATTCTCACACTAAAGTTCACAATTGTCATTTTGGAATTGAAATGAGAAATTTTCCAGGCGCTGAAAGTTACCCAAAGGTTGGTGAGCCTAGTGGTATTGGGGCCTATGGCAAAAGCACAAATGAAGCATTACAGAGTGAAATGGGTTGGGTCTGTTTTGGAGTTGGAGACGCGTGAGAGAAATTTTGTTTCGAAGAAATACTCAGGAACATACGGGAAAATAAAAGGGACGCTAAAGTGCACAAATAGCTAGACCTCAAAAGTATGGACAAAGAATGAGGGAAAATGTCAAGTAACTTGGCAACCAAGTATTGGCTAATTGGAAGTAAAAATAGACAACTCGGACTCACCAAGAAGAAAGTAAGATGAGCAGAGGGGGCAAACTGAATCGGAAGGATTTGCAGTCGAAAAGAGCAAGATGTTGTGAGTATTGGTGGAGACAAGCGCGGAAGAGATTTACAGAGCGGTGGTCGTTATATGCATACGCAACTGTACAATATCAAGACAGAGGGTCTGCGTCAAAAAGATTAGGTATAGAGGAGGAAAAAGGTACACTATGCATATAATAACGTTTACAGCAAACTATATGTCACTGTGCTGTTTTAATGAGTAACTATAGAAAAAACTCTCCCCCTCCAAATACTCCTCCTCCGCATCATGGCCATCGTCATCATCAAGCACAATAGGTTCTCCAAGAGCTGGCCTATGAAGTTTACCTAACTATGCAGAAAGCGCTCCCCGTTGTGGACATAATTTAATGAAGACTAGCGTCGTCTGTTTTCGACGGTGTCATTGGAATATCGGAGGTTCCAAGATATGTGTGCCTGAGTTGCCAAAGAGCCTGTCTGCTACCCTTACTATAGCCTTACATGAGGAAGCAGTGAAAGCCGGCAGTTTAATGGCAGGATGCGCCTTCATTGTCATACCGGCTTGCATCCTGCGCCCTCCCCTGTAGCATTGCAACAGCAGTCTACCTACATTGGAGCATCTTGTATGACTGCTTGGCGATGGTGGCTATGTGATCTGCAACGCCTTTGCTTGCTCACCGTGAAGGAAAAAAAAAGAAGTTGCGACGACGGAGACATGCTCTTGAGTCTCGACTCCCTTCGAGTTAGTTATCATAGACGGTTTCAAAAACACCTTGAATGCTATTCTGGCTACATGACTAACGGCTAGCGTAATCAACGCCAACTTTCTTTGAAGATTTTGAGACGAAGAAAGCAGTGACGGATTAGTCCAACCCTTGGTGCCTTTCAATCGATAAGACCTTGCATATGACGATCGGATTTCCTTCTCCATGTATAATGTTGACTAGATTGCGATGCTGTCATTTCATAGTAATATGATATTATGTTTGTCAATGCTTTGGTCTATGATGGTTGTGCTGTGGTGCTACTGCACATATTCATTCTTTCGTAAGGCCCGCTACCTGTCGAAGCTTGCACTTCCCCTGTTTAAAAGAAACCAAATGCTGGCAGGACTGAAAAGGCAACTGTACCTAGTTTGCTCTTTCAATAAGACACCCTGTGAACGACCCACTATGCTGCTTTTCTTACTGCTTTCAATACATGTGATGAACAAACTGGTATGACCTTTAAGAAGCTGAGTCCAGGAGCATATCTGCTACTTCATTCACACCAACCGTGCAAAATTCTTGACCGCTCTATTGCGTTCGCGAAAATATCTCACCTACGGTGTCCGCCATACTGAATTGCACTCACACTTTGCAGAAAGGGACAAGACAGACACACTGATCGTCGCTAGCAACTTCCTTCTATCAAGAAGTTTGGCGGTCAGTGTTACTGTTTTCGCCTATGATACATGTGGATATGCATTTGGCAGTTTACGCAAATTTGGACTCGTACACAGAATTGTAGGCACTGTGCCTTGCAGTCTATTGTGGCGTGAAGGCTTTGCGAATGATATAGAGTGGAACCTGGCTACTAGGATGGAAAACGATGAATCGGAGAAACTCTGACCACATAGACCACCAATTTTAACTCTTCCACCTTTTAGATTGCCAAGATGGCTATTTTGTACGCTGGGGATGATTGCAGGTAAGAACATCTGCACGTATAAAACTCCCGCGGCTATCGCATGGCTAGGAGCCGGCCAGAACCACCCTTTTGTGATGTGGCTGCGTAAGTAATTGGGGTTCCACAACCTATTTTTTAGCTATTAGGGCTATCTTAATGATGAGGGGCTATCCAACCCCTCATCAAACAGGAAGTCGAGTAAGGCACCTTAACGCAGTCAGCTTGAGCGCACTAGCTGAATAACCATGCCGGTCCCTGAGGAGGCCGAACCCTTTGAAAAATGACTCCCGGTAACGTTGAATGCCCGGGCAAGCTAACAATGTGTGATAAATTTGATGTCTTGTGCCAAGCTTGTACATATGGATAGCTGGTGTCGTGCTTGACAAAGTACTTTTCGTAGCTAACATAGGTTGAAAGATTTCTCGAACCCATATCCCGCTTAGAGAAACTTCATCCACACTTGGCAGTTTGCCGTAGAGGCGCAAGCGTAAACAACCTCCTTAGACCTGGTCCGATTGACAGTGCAATTGTTTCCATCAATGTTATTGTCTATCTCTGCTGTAAAACAGAGGAAATCAGCCATTAAAGTTGTTTTTATACAGTTGTCAAAGTGCGTAGGAGAAGACAGCAGTTTTTGCACAAATCATTTCTTGCTCAAAGTGTTTCCACCAATTGTAATAATGAACTCTGTTATTCGCAGATATATTCAGCGCATGCACTTTTCAAGGTGAGATACTACTTTCCCTGTGAGAATGCTGCAAATTCTATATTTCACACTTTACATTCTTTATGTGCAAACATGAGAAGAACAAAAAAAAATAAGCTGTCAACTGTGAGAAAGATGCTGTTTTTCCTTCATATATATATATATATATATATATATATACAAACCTTTTAGATGTGATTTTCAGTTTGCTAATAACTAATAATGCAGTTCAACTTACCACAGCTGCATAGGCACTCAGTTACAAGGTCATTGCAGATAGGTCTTTCAGAAGCTGGGCAAAAACTTCTCGAGCCATCCACGCAATCACTTTTGTGATTTACTACATGAATAGAATACAAAATTGTCAAAGCACATAGCACGCAAACATATCTGCACTTTTGCAATACGATGTTTTTTTATGCGAACAGAGTAGAAATAATTGGAAGTCCAAAGCTATAACGCATGCGTTTTTGACACGTAACTTTTTTTATTCTATGCACCACAATACGTACGCCTGCCTATTGTGCTTACGCCTAGGCACTTTTAATAGGTTAGCACAAACAATTACTTGTAATGTTTACTGAATGATCAGGTGATACCTATCACCCATTGCGGGTTATATAACCACACGATGCACCGGCGAATAAAGGCAACATTTCCCGCCCGTCAGTGCGCCTCGTGTCGTTTCTCGACCGGATGCGCCTGTGCGTTATGCCGGTGGCAGCGCCTGGCCACACAATACTGAACGGCGGAAGCACCTAATTTGATACAGACACTTCATCATCATCATCATCATCATCAGCAGCAGCAGCAGCAGCAGCAGCAGCAGCAGCCTATATTTTATGTCCACTGCAGGACGAAGGCCTCTCCCTGCGATCTCCATTACCCCTGTCATGCGCTAGCGTATTCCAACTTGCGCCTGCAAATTTCCTAACTTCATTACCCCATCTGGTTTTCTGCCGACCTCGACTGCGCTTCCCTTCTCTTGGTATCCATTCTGTAACCCTAATGGTCCACCGGTTATCCATCCTACGCATTACATGGCCTGCCCAGCTCCATTTCTTCCGCCTAATGTCAACTAGAATATCGGCTATCCCCGTTTGTTCTCTGATCCACACCGCTCTCTTCCTGTCTCTTAACGTTAGTCCTACGATTTTTCGTTCCATCGCTCTTTGTGCGGTCCTTAACTTGTTCTCGAGCTTCTGTATTAACCTCCAAGTTTCTGCCAAGTGGTGGCGTGGAGCAGAGGTAGAATACCTGGCTTCAAATCTGAAGGTCGTGAGTTCGAATCCTACTCCAGTCCACCACATTTTCAGGCATGGAGTGGTGCCTGACACCGGCAAGAAAAAAAATATATCGTCGAGAGCTAGTGGGGCTATACTAGTTCAGGTGCAACCAAACTAGGAAGGCCCACTGAGCTTCATCAAAGTCACTCCCTCACCAGAACAGGAATTGGCCTCCCTGGTGCAGTATTCGGCCACTACCTCCCTCATGACTGACTCCGACAGACACTTGGAGAGATGTAAAAGTGTGAAGGCATAGTTCAACGAAAAAGAAAAAAACAAAAATTTTCGAAAAGCTCACATTGGTCCTAACGGCTTAATTGTGAATAGAATGACGGCCTTGAGGCTTTTTAACAGAACTGTAAAAAGTTTTACAGAACATCCTCTGCACGAGCGCTGTCGCACACTTGCCTCAAAAACAATGACCAGTTTTAAACATCTTGAAATAGAGTCATGTTGTTTTACTAAAATCTTGAATAGTCTGGAAAAATCTATTTGTCTTTTTGCTACTAGATAAGATAAGTACTGAGAAGCACATAACCCAGGGGAGAAAATTATTGATTTTATTATAGTGAGAAGGTTGGAAGAGGAACACAGTGAAACAAGACGGATAGACAGATACAACAATGAATTGGAAGTGCAGGTTTGTTTAGCGCACTGGAATATGCATCCACGAAAAGGACGGCAGCACAGGTCATGGAAGACGAGAAGGTTTTCCGTCTTCTGACTTTCATGACAAAACGTACTTTTATGCATTGATGCACAAAAGTAAATGGAAAGCGAATGCATTTCTCCGCAAAGTAAGGGAATTATGTCGAAACTGGTGTCATCGTGAGAACCGTTCCAAGTGGATCCGCGTAGCCAACTCCACGGCTGGAATTTGTAAATTTCAATATGGGCCATAAGGTAATTAGTCAATAACTTAATGAGCGATTTTTGTCAATTAGTCGATTACGTATTTCATTTTGTGCCTGCCTTCCGGTGTGGATCAGAGAGCAAACGGGCACAGCGGATATTCTAGTTGACATAAGAGAAAAAAATGGAGCTGGGCAGGCCACGTAATGCGCCGGGTAGATAACCGGTGCACCATTAGAGTTAGAAAATAAGTGTCAAGGGAAGGGAAGCGCAGTCGAGGACGGCAAAAGCTTCGTCCTGCCGTGGACATAAAAATAGGCTTATAATGATTAAGAACGTCCGCCTCTTCAAGTACACCAGCTCATGAACTGGAATTGTGCTATCTGCTACGGACAACCTTTACAAATTTTTGAAAGTGTTCGCTGAAGCACCCTGTGTGTGTATATATAGTTTTTTTTTGAAATGTGAACAAGCAGGACCCAACGTAACAGATGCAGGAAAGAGACGTCGAACTTGTTGAAAGTGAGACAAGTTTACTTAACGTTTTCGGCTGGTGGACCGGCCTTCGTCAGAGTACAGTTACTGTACTCTGACGAAAGCTTTTCCGCCAGCGGAAATCGTCAAGTACAGACGTCTTATTTCCAGAAAGTTCGTCATCTCCGTGCTGCATGTTTATGTATGTATGTATATATATATATATATATATATATATATATATTATATATATATATATATGTTTATAAATCAATGACAACTTTATGCTTTGGCCGGATGGGGAAACAGAACTCTTACAATTTATAAGAGACTTCAATCGTGCTCATCCCACTATTTCCTTTTCTCACCACAACTCACAGGACAGTGTTAACTTTCTCGTTATGAACGTCTCACTGTCTGGAGTCAGATTAATTACCGAACTTTACAGGAAGCCAACGGACACCAACCAGTATTTCCATTTATATAGCAGTCACGTCAGATACTGTAAGACGGGAATTCCGTACAAGTAAGCCCACCGCTTGAAGAGTATGTGTTCAAACAAAGAAGACTTCAGTGCTAATTGTGCGCTAATGAAAGACGCTCTTCTGAAGCACAAATACCCGGAGCAGATAATTGATGATGCTGTAAACAGAAATGACAAGGTCAACCATGCCGACATACTTAAAGCTAAACCAACCTAATGGTGTAAAATACACAAATTTAACCCTTGCCCACTCTGCGTCGGTGCCGAAGGTTTAAGCTATTCTTAGAAAGCATCATAATATCCTTGCACAAAGCGATCGCCTTAAGCGCATATTTATAGAACCGCCCCACGTTGTCTGTAGGAAAAATATAAATTTACGCGATACTTTGACAAAGTCAATCTTAAATCTAATGCACGGCACAGACTGTATGCCTTGCAACCAATCACATTGCAAGGGTTGTCCTCACATGAGGACAACACAGAAAGAAATGAGTACGGCGTCCAACTTCTCTCTTCAAATAAAAAGAAACTTTGCATGCGACACCACCAATGTGATCTACCTTCTTGAATGTACAATTTGTAAACAACAGTATATTGGTCAGACAGAGACACCTTTCAGGATACGATTTAATAATCACAGGTCACACACAAAATCTCTTTCGAACCTTCCCGTATATCTCTTTCAATGATTTAAAAGTGACAATATTGAAATCAGGCTCACACCACAACCGGGAAATTCGCGAGTCATATCTTATCTTTAAGTTTAGTACCACCGCCTCGGGTATTAGTAAAAGCACCGGGAAACTCACGTGCTTGCATTTCGATTAGAACAATGTGGTTATAGCCGAAAATAAATTTCTTGTTGTCTAACCGCGACGCATGGTAAACGGTATTTCTTCGTGCTGACACGTCCGCATATTCTCTCTCTTTCTCACTCTGGAGCCGCTATTGTGTCGCATGCCCCCTTCGCACGGCATGTCTGCGGTAGAGTGTCGACTGTTTATCTTAAACGATCGTGGTCCCTCGGGACTGGGGAACGCGTTGCCTCAGGGGCGGCTCATCACAGTCACCTACATGTTTTTTTTCTCCCTTCTGCCACCGTGGAAACAACTTTTTCTTGTTTTTTTTTGTTGGTTTTTTTGCTTCTTCGACGGTGAGGACAATACCTCCACCTCCGTTACTCATCGCAGCCATCCACGTGTGGTGCTCTGTCCATCTGTTACTCGCTCGTTTAAAGAAAACGTGCGTTTAAGTTGTTTATTGTTATTTTTATATTTTTCCCCTTACACTTTCTTTGGAGCCACATCTCCTTTCCACGTGACTTTCCGACACCTTGGGAACAGACGTCATGTGAATTCTTATTCCCTTCGATGAAGACCGAACCTCCGGCTGAAATGTCAGTAGAATAATAGTATTGGTGTTGTTAAACGTGTGAACATTTCTTTCGTAATCCATCTATATGTATATATATATATATATATATATATATATATATATATATATATATATATATATTGTCAAAAAGAAGACGCGCCTCCGTCCAGCGGCATCGCCAACGCTCGGCCCGCTCTGCTCGCGCTGTTGGTGACTGGTGTTTTTGGAGACGGTGCTCCACGCTGCCTCGCCGTTCTTGGAACTCGTAGCGTCATTGAAGGACACCGCCAATAAACCTCTTCTCAATTGGTGGAGGCTGCTGGATTACCACTGCCGCTTGCACCCTGGAGCTTCGAACCCGAACGCTTCTGTCCATCATAACCCACACCACCGACCCGCCGACGCCTGCGCCCCAGCCCGTCATCTGCACCAGGATTCCTCGGCAACGTGAACCGAAGGTCTTCAGCGGTACAAATGAAACGGACGTGGAGGACTGGTTTACGTCGTATGAACGGGTGAGCGCGCATAACAAGTGGGACGACGTCGCGAAGTTGACCAACGTCATATTTTATCTTATTGGCATGCCCCAACTCTCGTTTCATAACCACGAAGTCGACATCCCGACATGGTCAACTTTCAAAACGTCTTTCACTCAAGTGTTTGGTGACCTGCTGAGCGCAAACTACGCGCTGAACAGCGCTTGTGAGCCCGTGCACAGCAGACTGGTGAAAATTTCACTAGCTACATTGAAGACGTCGTCGACCTTTGTAAACGTGTCAACGCCGCCATGCCCGAAGCTGATAAAGTTCAGCAGATCCTCAAAGGCATCGATGACGGCGCATTTCAGATGCTTTTGGCCAGGAATCCGCGGACCGTTTCAGAAGTAGTCACGTTATGCCAGAGCTACGAAGAACTGAAGAAGCAACGCACCCTGACTCGGCAGCCTGTCTACCGCCGACTCGCTAGCGAGTCTTGTTGCCGTTTCCGACCACTCTCCACTGCTTCAGCAGATTCAGGACTTCGTGCGCGAGGAGTTTGCCCGTCAACTTTCCATGGTCCCCTTCACTCCGGAGCCGTCCTGTCGTCTGCCTTCGACGCTCCGTACTGTCATTGCCGAAGAGGTCGCACAAGCTGCTCCCGTCGCTCACCACCAGCCACCTGTAGCCGCGCCTCTTCCCTATACGCAGACAGTGCAGCCTGTCGCCGCGCCTATTACGTATGCGCAGGCAGCGCAGCCTCTTGCCGCGCCTCTTACGTATGTGCAGGCAGTGCAGCCTGTTGTCCTGCCTCCTGCCTATGTGCAGGTAGTGCGTAGGCCTCCCCAGCCGCCTTTCTCGATCCTGCAACAGTTCTTGGGCCGGGCCGACCGACAACAATCCATGGCGGTCGCCTGACAATCGACCCATCTGTTACGCCCGCTGCACGCCTGGACACGTCGCTCGCTATTGCCGCCGTCGCCTTCCAACTCCCGACGCCGCTGCCCGGCCGTTTCAGTATGGCGTTCAGCCCACGCGCCAATCAACCTCGCGTCCCTCCCAGCACTACATTTCTTCTGACCTCCCTGAATTTCCGTCACGCCGATCCCCATCTCCTCGTCTACGATCGCTCTCCCCAATGCGTCGCCGACCCACACCCTCCGACCAGGAAAACTAAGCGCCGCAGTTCGCGAGACAAGAACTGCGCCATCTTCGAACTGCCCAAGTCCTCGCTCTTCTCCTGCTAACATGGTCGCAATATGTGTCGAAGGTATTTCTACTTTTGCGCTTGTGGACACCGGTGCCGCCGTTTCTGTTATGGCCGCTAAACTGTGCCGTTCACTGCGCAAAGTGACCACGCAGCTGTCTGGACTGTCGCTTCACACGGCAAGCGCGCAGCACGTGACACCTCTCGCAGCCTGTACTGCCCGTGTGCTTTTACAAGGCGTTTTGTACATTGTCGAGTTTATTGTTCTTCCTGCCTGCTCACATGACGTCATCCTGGGGTGGGACTTCTTGTCCCGTCATAATGCCGTCATCGACTGCGCACGAGCTGAAGTTGAAATTTAGCCGCTGTGTGATGCACCATCCCACGACGCTCTTCATCAGCCACCTAAACTGGTCGTGCGTGAGGACACCGACATACCACCTGACTCCTTTTCAACTCTTGACATCGCCGCCGGCATCGGCAATATTTTTGTGTACAATCCGCTTTCTGCGTCGGTTACGTTGCTTGTCGGTGAATGTCTCGGCCGCGTGGAATAGCTTGACTCTTCGTTCTTTGTTACCGTGCCAGACGAATCTTTCCATCTTGACTCGCACGAACTCCTCGCCCTTTCAATGCATGATGAGTCGTCGAGTGACATGTTTTCCGGTTCCATCGCCACTACAATAACCCCTGCCGAAAGCTCCAAGCTTCTTCAGCTTCTACACCACTTCAGAGATTCCTTCGATGTGTCTCAGCCGCAATTGGGCCGAACGTCGGAAGTGCAGCACTACATTGACACCAGCTTGCACCAGCCATTGCGTCAACGACCGTACCACGTCTCCGCCGACGAGCCTCGCGTCATCAACGACCAAGTCGACGATATGCTACGCCGTCTCACGCCGATCCAAGCATCTCACAGTACCTGGGCATCTACTGTCATTTTCATTCGCAAGAAGGAGGGGTCCATCTGCTTTTTCGTTGACTAGTGTCGATTGAATAAGGTCACGCGCAAGGACGTCTATCCTTTGCCGCGCATCGACGACGCCCTTGAAAGCCTTCAGGGCGCAGAATTCTTTTCGTCCCTAGACTTGCGTTCTGGCTACTGGCAGGTTCCAATGGCTGAAGCCGATCGCCTGAAAACGGCGTTTATTACACCTGACGGCCTATACGAGTTCAACGTGATGCCCTTTGGACTTTGCAACGCGCCTGCCACGTTTGAACGACTCATGGATAATACACTGCGTGGCCTCAAGTGGTCTATGTGTCTTTAATTTGTTACCTTGACGATGTCGTGGTTTTCTCGCCTGACTTTCCGACCCACCTACTTCGCCTTCGACATCTTTTGACGTGTCTCACCAACGCTGGCCTGCAACTGAACCTCAAGAAGGGCCGCTTCGCCGCGTGGGAGCTGACCATCTTAGGCGACAGCGTGTCCATGCAAGGCATTCTACCGGACCCCTCGAAACTTCGTGCAGTCGCTCAGTTCCCAAAGCCTACTAACGTCAAAGAACTACGCAGTTTTGTGGGCCTGTGCTCATATTTCCGGCGCTTTGTCCGCAATTTCGTATCGATCATGTCGCCCTTGACCCAGATCCTACGCGGTGGCGTGGACCTCTCCTCCTGGTCTCCTGCATGCTACTCCGCGTTTGCTACACTGCGTCGTCTTCTTACCTCTCCACCTATTCTTTGCCATTTCGACCCGACAGCTGCAACTGAGGTGCATACAAACGCCAGCGGGTTGGTCTTGGCGCCGTCCTCGCGCAACTCAAGCCCGGCTACTCCGAATACTTGGTCGCCTATGCTAGTTGTACGCTGACAAAAGCAGAGGCCAATTACAGCGTAACTGAAAAAGAGTGCTTGGCTCTGGTATGGGCGTTTGGCAAGTTCCCCCCATACTAATGTGGCCGCCCATTTGATCTGGTAACGGATCACCACGCGCTTTGTTGGCTCGCCACGTTGAAAGATCCATCTCGCCGCTTAGCACGCTGGGCACTACAAATCCAGCAGTACGATATTCGCAGTCGTCTACCACTGCGAACGCAAGCACACTGACGCAGACGCCCTGTCCCGTTCACCTCTACCTCCAGACTTGGCCTGCGGAATAACTTGAGCTCACCCCCTGTCATCTCTTGACCTTGACTCGACAACGCCGTGACCCGTGGATCGCTTCTCTTTTCGACTATCTTTCTGGGTCATCGACCAACCCTGTATCCCGATCCCTCCGGCGCCAAGCTGTTCATTTCGCCATTCGTGATCAGCTGCTCCACCGACGCAACTACGCTCCGGAAGGCCGTAGATGGCTACTAGTCATTCCCCGCAGCTTAAGATCCCAAATCTGTGCATGTTTTCACGACGATCCGCAATGTGGCCACGCCGGAGTATTTAAGACTTACGAACGTATAAGCGATGGCTACTATTGGCTGGGAATGTACACTTTTGTACGAAAGTTTGTTCACTGCTGCCTTGACTGTCAACGTCGCAAATTACCACCTTTACGTGCGTCTGGCGCCTTACAGCCGCTTCCGTGCCCTGCCAAAGCCTTCGATCACGTAGGCATTGACCTCTACGGCCCGCTTCCCATGACACCGGATGGCAATCGGTGGATCATAGTTGATGTGGACCATTTGAATGGCGGCGTGGCGAGGGTGAGCGAGGGGAAGCAAAGGGTTGAAAGTCGGAGTCAGGCTGGGGGTCTCGTGCGTACACAGGTGGCGCGTCTTGTGGAGTGTAGTACAGGGGCCGGAATGAATAGTAACGGTATCTTGGTGCACCCGAGGCAGTCGCGAAGCGCCTACAACAAAAGCGTGCTACGTGACCAGGAATTCCGCAAGCGTAGCATATCGGTCGGTTGTCAGCAGTACGCCACGGTTTGAGGATGTGCTGCTGTGCACAGGGAATGGCGCCGGTGGCTGGCAGAGAGGTTGAGGGGCCATTGCAGCGGCAGCCGCATAAGTGAGTGGTGCGGCAACAGGTGTCGGCTGAGAGGCGGATGGCAGCACCTCAGAGACCTACTCCTGAATGACTTGTATGAGAGACGGCGCGAGATTGTGCGTAGCACTTCTGGGGTTGGCAGATACGATAAACACGAGATCTGCCGTGCTGCTTCCTCACGCACATACTCTTTGATTTGCGACAGTAGCGTCTCGTGGTCACCTCCGAAGGTTAAGGTGGCGAGAGAATTGTCTAGGATTGTCGGCCGCCGCACTAAGACGTGTTGTTTACGGAGCTCGTCAAAGCTCTGGCACAAGGTCGTAAGCTGAGCTACCGTGCGCGGGTCCTTTGCTAGCAGCATTCGAAAGGCATCGTCGTCAATGCCTTTCAAGATGTGTTTGGTCTTCTCTTGCTCGGGCATAGACGGATTCAGGCGCTTGCACAAATCGATGACGCCTTCTATGTAACTGGTAAAATTTTCGCCTTGCTGCTACGCATGTCTACGGAGGCGCTGTTCGTCGCGGAGCTTGCGCACGGCGGGGTGGTCGAACACGTCTGCGAAGCGTTTCTTGAACGCCGTCCATGTAGCGAAGTCGGACTCATGGTTGTGGTATCACAGGCTTGCGACGTCTTTTAGATAGAACGACACATTCTGCAGTTTCGACAGGTCGTCCCACTTATTGTGGCCGCTCACCTTTTCGAACGTGGCCAGCCAATCTTCCACATCGTGGTCATCTGTTCCACTAAAGAAGTGAGGGTCACGCCTGCGCAGCGAGCCGGTTCGGCGACCTGCGGAGATTGGGCGGTGGCTTGTTGGGCGATTTCGTCAGGCATTGTCGGGGCAGGAGTTAGCGTCCGACTTCGGAGTTCCAGGTTTGTAGACCCCGCACCTCCACCACTTTGGAAGGGGGTTTATTAATGGCGGACGGGAGGCGGAAGTATTGCACGACGTGCACAAAGACAGTCTTAGCCGGCGTCAGCAGCTCGCGATCTACGCTCGCACCTCTAGCCAAGGCAGAGTCCCACTGCTCCGTCCGTTGCTTTATCCAGACAACATAGGCAGTAGTACTCTATACCAGTAGATAGTGCTCTATACTAGTAGACAGTGCCCTATAGTAGTGCAAAGTATTTGCTGAATCCTTCAATCTTGTCTAGGTAAGCAACTGCTGTGCCGTTTGCTATGCTTTGTAATTCCTTGCTGACTGAAGTTTGCCAGCGGTACTTGTTGCCCACGCATTACTTTGACGAGATTTTTGGGTGCAAAAGCATAGTTATCAGCTCTTCAAGACTTCCTTTGTTGTTGATTGTTTACTAATAGTATTTTGGTTTAAAGCTGTAAAGCCGCACGTGAGGAGGCTGAGTATTTTTTCCTGAGCCATATCGGAGTCTGCATGGCGAACAAGACGGGCCAAGTTCTTGGTAAACTTGGTGACAGTTCCCTGATTCGAGAAGGCCAGTGGGTGTCCGCAGCTCTCCTCCAGTCCCTCTGATGGGGAACCTCGTCCACTATGTTTTCACTACGCCATTTTTT
Organism: Dermacentor silvarum; assembly: GCF_013339745.2. Taxonomy (NCBI): domain Eukaryota; kingdom Metazoa; phylum Arthropoda; class Arachnida; order Ixodida; family Ixodidae; genus Dermacentor; species Dermacentor silvarum. The sequence goes on from NC_051160.1 coordinate 49,143,944, forward strand.
CACGTAATATTGGAAAGTCCGCGAGTCGACCAGCGCCATCACATCACGGCCGTCAATTGATACCGTAACGTCAGCGCTAACAATTTCGTCTGTCATTAAATCCTCATGCTCTGTACGCTGCTCGTTTGAGGGTAATTGGCAGTTTTCGGCAATTTAGAGCGGGGCAAGCTCCCCCTCCCCCGCAGGTCGCGGCCTCCAGTTTCTCCGGCATGATCTGGGAGATCTCCTTGTGGCCAAGTAAGTGAAACTGCGTCGTGTAGGTGGAAAATGATCACCCTGAGAGCAGGCGCGTGACTGGTAACCGGGAGAATCGGCTCAACAGCTCGTCGAATTCATGTCGATGTTCGCTATACTGCCGTTGAAAGCACAACGAGAAGCAGTGGATCGAAATATTTTGTGCCCTGTGACGCGATATCAAAAGTGACGGCAGATGGGGCCCCCTTCCCCACAACGGAAGCACAAGGTTCTATAACCAGCTGTGCACCAAATGTCGGTTTCGGGAAGCGGTTGTCACGTCGGTTGTTCCTTATGGTACCAAGGCGCAGCCCGTAGTGACAGCTTGTGATACTGCGGTGTCGGTATCAGAGGTGGCGGTCGACGGACAACTGCGTAGCTGATCTGCGGCGTCTCGGAATTTGATTCTGGAGCCGAAACTCTCGCCTTGTTTTTTGGCGCAACTATAACTATCGATTCACTAATAAATTTATTGACACTTTTCGGGTTCCACACAAGACCAGCTAACAGCAGCTGCTTTAAGCCGTCCGTGAGCTGTCTAATCATTTTTGCCTCAGACATGTCAGAGTCTGCTTGGCGAAAAATGTGGGCCATGTCCTCGGTAAACTTGGCGACAGTTTCGCTCAGCTTTTCAATCCGTGATGCGGATTGAAACGTAATGAAGAACTAGCGTGAAACTCATCCACAGCTTGGCCAGTTTACCTCGCGATTTACTAACCACGTGTGGGCTCCGTCTTCAAGCCGATAGCTTCTGTCCTCCCTCCGCCTTCTACACGTGGGATAGCTTCTCTCCAGCACGCCGCTCAATAAACTTGGCTACGTGATCGTATTCCGTGTGCCAGTCTTCTGCATCATCGTAGACGTTGCTGTGCAACCTCACGGGGGGATCGAGGAATCAAAATAGTAACCTGTACAGGTCGTGAGCCTGCCAGGTCTTTGGCACTCGTGGCCACAGGAAGACTTTCTATATGTTTTGGGGTCCGAATTCCTGGTTTAGGCCTAGTAGGCGACGGATAGCGGGGTGAACGGATGTTTCGACGCGCGGAAATGGTCCTGGGTGACGTGCGGCGGTTGATAGGCGTCCTGCACATTTACCCCGCACCCCCACCAGTGTGCCGATGCACAGACAGCAAGAACTGGAAAAGTAGGGCCGGTCACATTAATTTGGTAAACTCAAAAACGATCAGGCGTGGACTCCGTCTTTTCGGCTAAAATGTGCGAGACCTTCGTCGTTGTTTACCTGCAACAAACTGGATGTGGCAATATACTGAGGAAACCTGGTATATTAACAAGGTAAATGAAACTGGTAAAGTTAAAGAAATTGTAAAGTTCGAACAAAACACCAGGTGTATGTATAAATAATCATCATCATCAGCAGCATATATTTATGTACACTGCAGGAAGAAGGCCTCCCCCTGCGATCTCCAACTACCCTTGTCCTGCACTAGCTGATTCCAACTTACGCCTGCAAATTTCCTAACTTTATCACCCCATTCGATTCGGATGACGTCCTCTGAGATCGCAGAGCAGGCTGCAATAGCGATGGCCTTGTTGGACGACAAGAGGACATCAATATACAGTGACTCGAGATCAGCTATTCAGGCATTTGCCAAAGGAACCATATCCGAGCTGGCCCTACGGATACTAGACAGCGAGGAGATCAAGCCACACACAGTGATCTGGTTTCCAGCTCATACGGGACAGATCGAGAGTGCCCCGCCCAACGTCAATGAGTCGGCACACAGTGCTGCGCGAGGGATTATCAGCAGTGTAGCTACCGGGCAGCGTGACGTTGGGGGTACAAAATTACTAAGCACTTTTACTTGGCTAGGAGGATCTACCCCCTCCCACATTCAAAACTCAATAGACCTCAGGCTTTAACACTAACCCTTCTACAGACGGGGCATACCCAAACCCCCTACTTCTTCACAAGGTTTACCCTGAAATTCAGACAACAAATGCATGTGCACTATGCAATGACTTACTCGTAGCGAACTTACCTCCCATGCTCTGGCGGTGTCCCGCGTTACGCGGCGATGAAAGCAACACTTCTTCACCCTGGGATGCGGTTCTACGCAGCCCCAACCTCGAAGAACAGTTATGGGTTGTCCAACGGGCCCGCGACACGGCGGAGAGGCTCGGCCTCTCTGTCCCGACGTGGGAGCGGCGCGCTGCGCGCTGGCGCGCGCCCTAAATGACCCTAATAAAGGTTTAGGGGCGAAGCACCTTAGGGTCGAGGCTTGTCCGTCCGTCCACGTTGTCCGTGCTCATGGCCAACGTTTCCCGCGCCATAGCCATAGCAACTAGGAGGGCGGAGGAGGGCCGCGCGGCGCATGCGGTCTCATCCTCGCCAGCTCTTAGCTCACTTCCCGACCCCCGCTTCTCTTCTCTCCGAGGCACGCTCCCTCAATGCCCACGCAAAAGACGTTGAACGAGATGCCATACTAACGAAAACAGACGTCCTTTGCTTTACCGAAACGTGGAACGCGAGACCACACATGAATGGATTCTTCCCCGTCGTCTGCGCAGAAGAAGCAGAGCGTTCGGCGGGTGGTGTTAGGATGTACGTGAAATTGCCAGAGACCGCGGTGGATCTCGACCTACCTATAACGAGCCAATATCACACCGGCGAACACGCTGCAATAAAACTATCCGACGGAACCGTCGTCATGACAGTGTACTTGGCCCCGAATCTCTCCCGAGGCAACATAGAAAAGTACATTGATCAAGCCATGCGCGAATACGAAACAAAGTACAAGAACAACCCCTTCGTACTTGTCGGAGAATTCGACGTAGACATCACGGACAGCGACTGGCTTGTGCAGTATATGACGTCTCGATACGCTCTACGATGCATTTCGCATGACTGGAAACAACCAACAACCACCAGGGGATCGTGCATCGACCTTGTCTTTCCCAACTTCAGGCTAGATCTGATCTAAGAACCGTTGGCTCTACATATCACGTACCACAAAGCAGTGACTAATGAAGGGAAAACGGAATCCAGAACTCAACACGACATATCAGTCATGACAAATAAAACATTGGATATACTGTACACACGCGTTGTCACTCACTTACATGCGCGAGTGGGCTATGTCACGGGTGATTGACGGTAAGAACGATCCTCAGTGCTTCGCCCACTCGTCATGATTCACTTCGTGGAGATGGGTGGATTTTTCATCCATTCATTCATCCATCACCCAACCTAGTTTTCTGCCATCCTCGACTGCGCTACCCTTCTCTTGGTATCCATTCTGTAACTCTAATTGTCCACCGGTTATCCATCGTACGCATTACATGGCTTGCCCAGCTCTATTTTTTGCTCTTAATGTCAACTAGAATATCGGCCATCCCCGTTTGCGGCCTGATCCACACCGCTATATTCCTGTCTCTTAACGTTAGGCCTAACATTTTTCGTTCCATCGCTCTTTGTGCGGTCCTTAAAAGGAACACGCTTATGTATATATGTATGTGTAACGTCAAAAGCAAAATAGGTGCCGTGGATGAGTAGCAATACTTTTATTCTAAAGCACGCGCACTTCTTGATCGCCCGCTTCTCCAGTCATCGCGTTCTTCAATCGGCACACGTTCAGTTGAAAAAGTGAAAAATAGCAGGGCAGTTTGCTGACATGAACAATGTAGCTGTCTTTGCCCAAACGCCTCATTTGCGGTTGATCTCATAGTTCACTGGCGATAGGTTGCGTGGAATCTTGTAAGGATCGTCCATGATGGAACTCAACTTGCCGGTATTGGGATGCCATAGTCGCTCGTAAAGTATTGAGTCACTGACTTCAACGTCAAGCGGGAGAAACTTCCTGTCATAGCTTACTTTGTTCTTATTGTGGTAGGCGATCTAGTTCTTAAACGTGGCTCTACAATATGGAATTCCATACATCATTTGCGTAGGTGCGTAATCAGTGACTTCGTGAGGTGTTCTGTTGCATTCGTCAATGACAACCGATAGCAGGTTACATAGTCCAAGATTTCTGTAGTTCATCGTTGATCTTGTATTTAAGTCTGCCTGCTATGGTTTGATTTGCCCGCTTGTTCATATAGTTGAATTGCGGGTGATGAGGCAATGTGAAGAATTGATGCATTTGGTAATGCTTTAGGAAATGCTTAAAATTTTTCCGGCAGCTAGAATGACACCTCGGCGTATTTGTTTTAATTTTGTGAGCGAAAATAAAACGTACTTGGTGAGTGGCATGGTCAGTGACGAAGTTAGGAATTTGAGGAACCTTTTTGATGAGCCTTATCCAAAAATTCCTCTAATTGTGTACATCGCAAGAAGAGCTAAATGTTCTTCAGCTGGAGGTACTGACTCAAGTACTTCATTGCATGGGTTTCTTGCATTTCTAGCATGTGTCATAATGTCGAATGTAGCTGGCGACATCGAGTATTTATCTGGCCAATGTTCTAGGATAAGTTATCTCTCATTACATTTCGTGTTTTTTATCGAGAAATGTCATTAGACATCCTTCGTTTTGATAACCTCATCAACCAAATATACTAGCTTTTCAGTGCGCAATAACCTTCTCGTACATACACTCAGATCACTCAGGAGACTTTGATTCTATGGTATTGCACATTGAAATATCATCCCTGTTACTATTAGGTCATTGATTTTATTGCAGTTTTTTAACACATGAAAATATACTGTTGGCCGAACCATCTCTTCGTTTCTTATAAATAAATTATTATAATTATTACATTTTCTTTACATCACTTTTATTGCTCTATTGTGAGGCTTCATATTTTTGTAAAACAAGTTGTATATTTCGTTGTTAGTAATGTGTAAAAATGCGAAATTTTTTGAACATGACTACATATTCCGGCTTATCAGTATTTATTGTGATATTATTCTATAGTGCTCATTTATTCCATGCTAATTTTTTTATTTAATATAACTTGTTCGCTACGAATTGTATTTACTGACAGGTTTTTTTCCGCCCTGGTTCTACGTGCTCTTATATACCCGCGAATGATAGCACGTGCCCCTTGCATTTTCTCACTCTGGGACCTCCTGATGCTGCATATAACAAGTGGGCCCGTTTTTACAGCGTAAGCTGTTATAGGCACATTCCAATAGCCGTTTCGGTTCGCGAAGGTGTCCACCGCCGCCGCCTCTACCCTCCGCCGCCGCCGCCGCTGGTGACCGTAACCGTTATCGCCGGAAATGCGAAGAAAAGTACCTGGTCCCCGCCGGGATCAAACCCAGGCCCACTGCGCGGGAGTCGGATACTTTGCCATTGAGCCACGCAAGCGCTTGCTATATGGCAGCGGGAAAATGCCCTATAAACGCGCCATAGGCAGGCACGCAGGCGCAGACAACGTGATGCGATTCAGTCGAGGCCCGCAATCAGCGCGATCCGGAGCCTCCGCCAGTATGCTGGCACCTTATCAAGGCGCCATCACCGTATCGTTAAGGCGCCTGCAAACGCAGCGTGCCCATACAGCGGTTGCATGCCGCATGTAACTGGACCTGGTTAACTCAAGCAGGCTAGGTGACTATGTGTTACCAGCCCGTTTGAAGATTCCAATAAACAATCATAATCATCATTTTCAACAACATTAGCAACGTACCGTGCTACGGGTCAAGGGATGTGAGATGTGCGCCACGTATTCTGGATACCTCTCCGGTACACGTTATGGCGTCTCCTCGCAAAGCACGAACCGCTGCTGCAGAAGCGAATCGTAGAGCTACGTGCGCGGCTACAACCAGGCATCATCCGGCTCAGCAGACTGCTGTGCATAGAGCATTACAAGCTGCAGCTTGCCGTCGACGCCGGGCGGACAGTTCAGATCGTTCTCGTCAAAACGAGGCGAAGATATTTTGCCGCGAAGACCCTGTTGTCCGTGGTGCTGAGTCAAAACGAATCAAAACGAGGCGTCAAAACGAGGCGAAGTTCTCCTTTCAGCCAGTAGTGAATGAAAAGCCGGAAGGCGTCTCCATTGGTCGTCGCAAAGTGGTCCTGCATGCCGCACTTGATATCTTCCCATGATTAGCTGTTGCCGAATATCTTCTGTCAAGTACCACTCAACGCTTCTCCCTTGATGTACTTGTTGAAGTGACTGACCCGATTGTACCACGATGTCCACGATACCTCAGCCGCTTTAATCTAGAAAAGACGGAGTCTTTTGTCGACGGATACGCGTTCTGGCGTTCTTTTGTACTATACGTACTGGCGTTCTTTTGTATCAACCTTTCATGGCTTCGAGATAGCCATGAAAGGTTGACGAGATTGATCCTGTTGATCGGTGCAACGCCAAAAGCAAGATACGTGCCGTGGCTGAGACGCCATACTTTTATTCTAAAACACGCGCAATTCTTCGTCGTCCGATTCTCCAGACATCGCGTTCTTCAGTCATCACATATTGCCGTGTGACTGGCCGCACGAGGCACTTAATGTGTATTCGCGTATTCGTGAAAAGTGTCAATGAGAAAAATATAGAACAACATGAACAACTCCCGATACAGCTTTCTGTTGCTCAATAGGTGCTACATGAAGGTGTTTTTTCGGAGTGTGAAAGAAGCTCGCGAATATTTGAGAAGTTGATTATTTCATTAAGACAAATTATGCAATTACCGGGAATACAAAAATTATCTGGGTACCGCCAAGCGACGGCAAAAAACGCTACCTTGGTTCTGTTCAGATATGTGGCATTTGGATATTTTTAAATCTTGGTGCATGATAGTTGGGACATTCTGTACAGTGGGTGATTATTTTTTCATTTTATTGCGTCAGCATTTATATGGACACTCCAAGCTTATTTCTGCCGTCGGCGTCGCCGTGAGTTTGCGTGTAAAGTACAACGGCGATGAAATCATCGCCGCGCGCCATATGCTGCATGTGCGAGTGAATGCGCGCGAGGAACGCGCGCTTTCACGCCGAGCGTGCGCACGGCGGAGAGCAACCGTGACTTCTTCTGTGTCGTTTTCCGTCGCAATAAAATTCTTTTAACAATACATTAAAGCGCCGCGTATATTCGCTTCTAGGCACGTGCCAGGTAACCCTTAAGGCTCGATAAACTACTAGAAATGACATACAATTTAAAAATTTTGAAATCTCTAAATACGGAAGAGCTATTATCTTAATGGCGAACTACGTACCGCATGTTGATAGATCTGGTTGATTTTTCCAACCTCTATCCCCTTCTGCGTTTTTTTTTGTATAAGTAGACAAATTTCAGCGCTTCCCGCAGTGCTATATGGTCAGCGTACCCGGGCTTACAATGAGATGCGTGGATAGAGGATGTCAAAAAAAAGAATAGCTACCATGACAGAACACCCCTCCTCGAACAATTGCCTTAAAATTAAGAATGTCGTAAACCCATTAAATGTGCAAAGCTGTAATTACATAAAATGTGCCATTGTTTCTGAGCGCGGCGTAGTCAAATAGGCATTTCGCTCGTCCATGCATCCATGCTATCCCGTGCATTCACAGTTTTTTCTACTTGTTTTGTTAAAACATCTGAGTTCATTTCCGGAACATTTTATCTAGCACTGAAGCCACATTTCTAGTAGTTTATCACAAATGAGTAGTTTGGCTCGCTTGTGTAGAAACAGTTTCCAAAAATAAGAGGCTGCGAAATAGCAGTACGAAAACTTTTTCCCAGACGTATCTCTCAGAACAGCAAGTACTTACTGCATTTTCTGAAAGTTATTTGGCCGTTCGACATTGTGCATAGCAGTTTATCTCCGAAGTTGCATGAAGTTCTAGTAGCTTTCTTGCACCGATTTTCTTCTGCGAAAATAAGATTGCACACAATTTAAAGTCGTGATTATTAATACACAGTTACGTATTTGATATGTTTCGTTTAAAACGAAGGTTTCCTTTGCTTTTATACCATGACATAACGATGCTCAATCTTGTGTGCTGCTGCATTGCCAAGTTGTCAACCAGTTCATCGACTCGGTGACGCTATGAACACGTATGCGTATACGCAACTGGGTAATGTCACTGATTGTCTACCTCTCCTTGAGAAATGTCCTAAAATGGGTTTTGTACAACTGCGTGTTTGCTGTTCCTATTAGCTGCAAAAACCTGTGGGTAAATATGTGCCAATAGCATGTACCAGAACAGACAACAAAACAAGAGGCGAGAAGTGATAAAGCCATCATCAAAAAAGTGAAGTTTGCCAGAGAAGCAGCCGAGCGTTAAGCAAGAAGTGAAGTGA
>NC_051160.1:49152458-49212457 GCF_013339745.2 Dermacentor silvarum
AAACAAGCGATTCGGGCGATAGCAAACGTCTCTTTTTTGAACACACGCAAGAGCTTTTCCAACAAACAGAATAATTAGAGTTCGTCACATATATAAGTTCAAAACATTACTAAGCTATAGAAATGCTATGTTGGGAAGACTCGATTCATTCCTAACCCTGGCAACTTTACAAGAAAGTAGAAGTACATATTCATATCGTCACCAGGCACCATGGCAGATCCCTTTCTCGCGTACTAATTATGGCTGTCAACGCCTTAAACGTACACTACCTTCCCTGCTTAACTATTTCAACCAACAAAATGTTGATGTGTTATCTCTAAACAAAACTAAAATATTGGATCTGTTCTTATAGATGTGTATTGTTAAATGATCTAACAGTTCCGCAGAGCTTATGATGTAATCTTGTTGTGTTTATACGTTCAGACTTTTAACTATGAACCCCAGCATCCAGGTTTCCGCTGCAGCAATTGTGCCCAGGCCGCGCGGCAGGGCTTGCGTTGTGAACTGGATGCTGCAAAGGGCGTCTTCTCGCTTCTAAACTTCTAGGATGTGATGACGCCCTAGGCTACGTTGCCGGGTGTCTGTCGCGAAAGCAGCAGCCTATGCAGATTTTCTTTTTCTATTTTTTAACATAGATGCGCAGATGTATTTACAAGTATGTAAAACAATTTCTAAAAAAAAGAACGTTTCCTGATGGTAACTTGTGTTTATTGTATAGTTCTGTGAAACTTGTTTTACATGTATATGTGTATGTATATATGTGTATATATATGTGTATATGTATATGTGTATATGTATGTGTATATATATATGTATATATATTGCTTTTGCGTCAAACCATAATATGCAAGATAACAGCTTGTGATTGTATACTGCGAGTCAATTCACACAACTCTATTATAATTATAGGTTCTATACAATGACATGAAAGTATCTGCATATATTTGTGCTTAGAATACTCGTCTATCAACATTTTATACGTGATTATATTAGTACACCAGCCGCTACCATGCCTGTCTGGGAGACCGGAGCTCTGTCAAGCCGAAGAAATTTCGGCTTTTTTTTCGGCTCTCCCTTTTCACCTTGTGTATCTCGTGGTGAAATAAACAAGTTGATGATGATGATGATGATTATGAGCGGCGGCGACTGACAGCGGCGGCTGCTTGGCGGTGCAGCATACAATCATTCGGGCCCAGTAGTCTCAAGCGTCTCTATCGTCGCTACCGTACAAGTCATATGTTTCATATCTGAAATAAAGAAAAGAAAAACTCGAACCAAAACTGATTTATTAAACCCGACGTTTCAGAGCCCGACCGACTTTTTTAGCGGTGAAATGGCGTGATGCGTAGCAGCGTTTATATTAGTTTTTGGCGCTTTGATAGGCGCGCTGGCCTTGAGAGTAAACGGCGGGAAGTGTTTCTGACGAACGATTGATGGTACCTAGTCTCCTCATGATTTGCCAGGATTGCAAAATCAACCGCCTCTATTTCTCTCCGTTTACTTCAAGATCTACGCTTCAAGGCCTAGACATTCCATTGTTTACTCTCATGGTGTGCGAAACGTGTCTGCGCGCCTGTCAAAGCGCTTAAAACACATATAATCACTTGTACGCCTCACGCCACCTCAACCCTGACGGAGGAGCTTGTCGAGCTCTGAGGCTTCAGGTGTTTAAAATAAATTTTGGTTGAAGTTTTAAATTTCTTAAAGTCAATTGTCCCAAACCAGGTAGATATCCGCCCAATGTTTACGTTTGATGTTTCATGTCCCGTTTGAAATGTGTTTGGTGTACGTAACTAAAACGCAGAATCTCCATATAGATCTCATCCAAACGTATTTGCTTACTTTCACCTGTGCTCGTTGTTGGCATATTTTCAATCTACTCACAAAGTTGTAAAATGTATGTCGGCAGAGTCAGATAAGTTTATCGGGTTGTGAGGGCAATGTTCCCAAATGATTATGAAAAAAAATTACCCACAATTACGATACTCTCTAATGCGAAATTTCAGCGCGGCTGTATACGTGTTTCCATTTCGCCATGTTTTGGCTGGCGCAGACAATCTGCCTCATTTGGTGCGTTGCTAGCGGAGTGAAGTGTGGAGCTAATGCCTCGCTAAGCTGGAGATCTCCAGAGCCAGTGCGTTGGTGAAGCCCGGGAGCGATTCACAGCAGCAGCCGCAGACAAATCTACCAGACGAAGCTCGCTACTCTGGCGCAACTCGTAGCCAGCGTCGCCGCACTGCGCTTTTCTTCTCACGCTTTCACCATAACCTCTTCCGCTTTACCCCTCGTGGTACCGCTGCACTCTCCTCTCCACTTTACTCCTCGCATCTTTCATCCCCCACTGCAATCCGTGTTCGCTTTCATCTTTCGTTGTGCTTGTTCGCTCGGTTACGCTGCCACCGCCGACACAGCTGTTCGCCACAGAAACGGGCGCCTAAGAGCTCTGCTCTAAAGTATGACCACCGCACATACGTGGTGCTATCTATATTCAGTACACAGGACCGGAACAGCAACACTCAGTATACGACTTGGGTGGAATGAGGAGGTATTGAAAGTGGTGTGCGCAGTGCTTTATGTAAACGGTTACGCAAATATCTGACATATGTGTTAGTTTCTTCTAATGTGTAAATCGTCATGTGCTCGTTATCATAACCGAGGAACCTCTGAGACCGATTGAGGAGTTTTTTTTTCGAAATGCGTGAAATCCCGAAACCGACCTAGGCTAAATTTGGCTGCAACGAAAACTGCTTGCAATTGGCTTCCATTTAGGACACTGGTTAAAACGAAATGGGCCAAATTCGCATAGAAACACGTACTCAAAGGAGCTATTCCGAATAAAACATGAGCCAAATGCGAGGGATGTTTCAATCAAAGTGAGCTAAATCCACTCAACCAATGAGGGAGCTCCCTGCGCACCCTGTGATCAAGAAGCCCAAATAGCCGCCACTACTCTGTTGCTCTCCTGAACATGTGGCTTTGTTTTGGTGTTTCTTATCCAAGTTTGCTCGTTTGAAATGGAAGAAGACGGTAACGAAGAGATTGGTTACCGGTCCGTTCCCAGAAGAAGAATTAGTGGTCCTAGACTACGTAACCTGCGCAGAGCGCGGAACGTACCACTGCCCAAGTGCGAGCACAAGAAGAAAACGTTGAAGTGCGCTCTCGTTTCAACAACTTCCGCGAATCAACTTGCATGAGCGCAATTCAGCTCCGTGTTTCTTTTGAAATTTACGACGAGGCAGGGACTCAGGACCCAGAGGAACCTCCAAAACAGCCACCGAAAGTCTAGAGGCGGCTAACGAGACTATCTGTGCCCCCAAGGGGGCATGGAGAATCGACCAGGCGCTCTGGATATCATCACCAGCGATGCGGCAGGTAGCAGCCATGTTGGGCCTACAATCCCTGACCCAACATCGACGACTCAGTGGCCCCCGCTCACGCCGCGTTCCTGGGCTGACGCTGTCGAAATGACTCAACTGCAAAGGCAAGCAGAAAACCCTTTTTCTATTCTCGCTGATGACTCCAACGACCCTGCCGATTGGGACATGGAACAGCAAACGCGGAGGCAAGGAAAACGGCCGCGACCGCGGGACGCTGATAAGCACGTGCGCGATCGGCACTGGAAGCGTGGCTTTGCAGAGGACGCTCTGCAATGCGGCTCAGATTCGGATCAAGAAATTGAGATTACCAGCCAAACGCGCACTGAAAAGGACCCTGCGCAGGCCAAGAAAGCCACAGAAACAGCGAACCTTTATCCGAATGAAGTTTTGCAGGACACCACCACTATAATTGTTAGACCTAAGACCGCAGCGTCTATTTTGTCGATTCCAGACACAGTGCTAAACGCCTGGCTCAAAGAACGCCTCCGTAGTGAAACGCCGGCCACCATCCGCAAACAGCTTCGCGCAAACGTCATTGCCGTGGATATTCCTGCAGATGTAGAAACGCAACCATTTCTAAAGATAGAGAAACTCGGCCCTGTTCCAGTGCAAGCCTACGTCACTCCTCCGAGAGACGCGATCAAAGGCGTCATATATGGCGTAAGCACAGAATTTACTGACGAAGACATTCGAGCTACAATTCGCCCCCTGCAAGGTGGGCCAAAAATTTTGAATGCCTACCGACTTGGTAAAACAAAGCAGACTGTTCTCGTGGTGTTTGCCGGAAATAAGCTCCCGCGTCATGTACGCATGGAGTATATTGCGCATCAAGTCCAACCTTTTCGCCCGACACCTATCTTGTGTTCGCACTGTCAAAGGATTGGTCACAAGGCGAACATTTGCCCACATGAAGCACGATGTGGCAGATGCGGAGGAACACACACTGCAGGCGAAATCTGCACCGCTACGAAACCACGCTGTCTACATTGCCAAGGTGAACATGTTACGGGCGATCCCAGCTGCCCACACTACAAACGCGAACTACTCATTTGTCGCAAACAAGCTGTGCAGCCGTCACTCACACGCCGCCAGGCAATTGCCATAACTAAGACTGAGACACACGCTAATAAATCTACGTCATTCGAAGTCGCGGAACCCAAGAAAAAAGATCATACAGATGTTCAGAAATTACCAAAGGAAGTTCTTGATGCGCAGGCACACTCGAAAGTGCGCCAAAAAGCCTCTACAAGGCAACCTTTGCCCAAAGGCACCTTGACACAGCTGAGAAGGAAAGATACCGAGGTCACATGTCAGGGCACGACTAATTCACCAGAGATAAAGAAAACTTTCGTCCAAGAGAACCGTATGAAAGAGCTGCAAAACACGGGGCTGCACAATAATTTGCCCACTGCCAGCTTATCACAGCTAGTGAGAGATGTAAGCGAAGCTAAGCAACAACGCGAAGCTGGATTACGCGACTCATTCGATATTCAATGGCGGCGGTTCGAAGTACTGCTGGAGCGTATGCAGAGCGCTATCATGACTATGCAGCAAACGATGGGCCAACTGGCAGCTCGTATTCTTGCACTAGAGAGACAGACACAACCTCGCATGTCTACTGTAGCGAGACTCGAAGAACAGGAGGTGAACCAGGGTTAGCGGCTTCTCGGTAATCAAAGTACAAGCTCAAAAATGAATCAGCCCTATGATATAATCCATCACCCAACGCATTTGTTGCAGTGGAACTGTCGGAACTTCACTCTCGCACATGCAGAACTCTCCTTACGTCTACAACGTAACCGAATTCCAGTGATCCTCCTTCAAGAAATGGACGCCCCACCAACACTGCAGTTGACTGGCTACAACAAATACCTCCAACCTTGTATACCACGCAAGCTGAAGGGCCGCCACATGGGCTCCGACCTCACCGCTAGAGGCTTAGCTGGCGTGTTCGTCGACAAACGCCTTCCGCAAGTTCAGATCGACACTCAAGATTTGTGCACACCCCACCGCGAGATCGTTCTAGTTGCTATGACATTAGAAAATTTCCGACTTACAGTTGCTTCAGTTTATATACGACCTGGTTGTCAGCCCGGAGACGACATGAGTTGGGTTTCGAGTCTAAAGCAGAGATGTCCTACTAGACATATCATTATAGCTGGCGATTTCAACGCGCCACATACCCAGTGGGGCTACCGAATAGACACACCGCGCGGCCGAGCACTTATAGATGCTATGGAGAAAAGCGACTTCAACATCGCCAATGTCCTTGGAGTCTACACGAGAGCAGCGCTACATGCAGGCCAGCAAGACAGCACGCCAGTTTGACGTGGATGTCGCAAGACTTGCGCTTACGTTGGCAACGACAAGAAAATAGAGACGGGTCTGACCATCATCCGATTCTACTTAGCATAGAGAATATCAGTCGAACCTGCGCAAAGACTAGAACGACTTACACGACAAACTGGGACCGTTTCCGCAAGTTTTACGTGGATGGCACGGGTTCTTTCCTGGACAGACTAAAAATAGCAAAGCAGAGGGCTACAAAGGGCTACATGCTGAACCTCATAGCTTCGAGGCTTAGGGCACAACAGCAAGCCAAACGTCACCCAAAAAATGTTGCATTTCGCATCATTCATAATCGTGCAAAGGCTGCAGCCCGAAGGTACGCGAAGGAGCTACGCCGTTCGCGATGGCATCGTACATGCAGTGGACTAAACCATCGTACTAATCCTTCTCGTTTATGGCACCTGGCATCTATGCTTGATCAACCCGCCCAAGCAAAACAGCCCGCGCGCAGCATTTCCCTCAAACAGGGACTATCAGAGCAAGATTTCGCCACTCAACTCGTTACCCAGTTTTTCCCTCTCGCCGTTCAAACTGCAACAGTCAACGGATCAACTGTGGAGGGCCAGCAGAATACCGATGCAACGCATATGCTTGATCATCCATTCACTATTGCCGAACTACGGTACGCACTCATGAAAGTGAATTGCAGAAGTTCACCTGGACCTGACGGTTTGACATATACGACTCTCCGCAATATCCCAGATGAAGGAATGTCAGACCTCCTCGACCTTATTAATGAAGTATGGGAAACCGGAATTGTACCGGAAGGGTGGAAGGATTCCCTGGTCATTCCTATCCCCAAACCAGGCAAGCCAGCTACGATAGCAACGAACCTTCGCCCTATTTCCTTAACATCACATTTGGGCAAAGTCATGGAAAAAATGGTGGCCGAAAGACTTCACTGGTTCCTCGAAGTTGAACGAAAGCTCCATCACACACAAACAGGCTTCCGTGCTCGCTTGTCGGCGCAAGACAGCCTCCTTATGATACATGACGATCTAACCTCTGAGCGCTTGCAAGGCCCTCGAATACTAGCCACTGTTGATATGCATAAGGCGTTTGACAACGTAGGAGTAGATGCTATGTTGCAAGAAATGCACGCAGTAGGACTAGAAGGTCGCATAGTGACATACATCACGTCACTATTGACAAACCGCACTCTTCGAGTCAAGATAGGAGATCGATTCTCGCCGCTTCATTACATCACACATGGCCTTCCGCAAGGCTCAGTTTTGTCCCCTGTACTGTTTAATATAGCCATGCACCGTCTCCCGCATCACCTCGCAAAGATAGACAGGTTGCATCACTCAATATACGCCGACGACATCACAGTATGGACCACGGGAGGGTCACTTGGTGAGTAGCAAGATGCCATCCAAGCAGCTCTAGATACAATACAGTGTCATCTTTCGGCACTCAGACTCTCTCCTTCCCCGTCAAAATCACAGTATATTGTGCTTGGTCCAATGAAGATGAGGGAAGAAGCAGTAGCCTTAATGAATGTACCGCAAATACAAGGAAGCCCGATCGAAAAAGTACTGGACCTCAGAATTCTTGGACTCACTATATCAGACACAGGAAACCACACGGCGTGGCTTCAGCAGACACTGAGCCGCTGCCGAGCAACACAAGGGCTCCTCCGAAGACTCACAAGTCGTAAGTGGGGCCTCAGAGAAGACACCCTGGTTATAATGACGAAAAATCTCATCACATCGAGAATTCTGTACGGCTTCCCTTTCACACGAACCACGGTAACGATGCGTCGTCGCCTCGAAGCAGCTCATCGTCAAAGTATACGTATAGCGTATGGTTTGCCGAAGCATACCCCAACCCATGTGCTTTACTCAGAGGCACAAATTAACACACTTGAAGAACTAAGGGAGGACGCAAGATGTGCCCAGGTGCTGAGGCTAGCGGCTACGTCTTCAGGCCGAAGAATACTCGCCCACGTCGGTCGGAAGCCACAAGCTCCTCTTCTCCCGACACCTTCGGCACCGTGGCTGCCCGTGATGTCCGCCATTGTTCACCCCCTTCCAACCAACGTGGGAGTAAATGAAATAAGTCGGAGGCGTTACCATCACCGCAGAGCCATCCTCAACGATAGTACAGCTCAATGCATTTACACAGATGCTGCTGTTTCACATAATCACGTCAGTACTGCCTGGACGAACAGCGACGGCAGCAACACAGCAACAACTACTCATAGCACACAATTAAGTACGACCGGTGCAGAACTACAAGCGATTCTAGAGGTTGCTCAGGCAGCCAGATATGGCCGCCTCAAGCATCACCGCCCTCTACACATTTACACGGATTCGCAAGACGCCATACGTGAACTTAACAAGATTGACGCACACCCACTGGCAACCGCCATCCACGAAGAAGCAACACTTCTGCGGCACAAGGGAACTGAGCTGCACATTTATTGGACACCGAGTCATATGGGTGCAGGAGGGAATGAGCGAGCGGACGCGCTCGCGCGGGGAGCATATTTACCCACCCCCTATTCTCCTTGCCCCGTTTCCGTCACAGCTCGATCGGCAGAAGATGTCGACGCTGTCGATGCTCACCTGCAGCTCCGACAGCATAGAAAGCTTGCTCTACAAGCGCTTCTGCCCGAAGGCCATGACCCCCTCCCTCCTGGGCTTCCACGCCGGGAACGCGTGGCACTCCGCCGTCTACGCACCGGCACGGCAGTCACGCCTGCGTTCAAAGCCCAATACATTGACAAGTCGCTTGACCCCACCTGCGGAACTTGCACCACGGGTGCGCCAGCCACAGCACACCACTTGCTATGGACATGTCCTGGCCTGTCATCACTGCGAAGAATCTGCCTTGCTGGGCTGCAGAGCTCAGTCGCCACTCTCAATGACTGGATCCTTCCTAGAGGGACCCCTCAACACCGCAAAGCTATATATGACAGCTTGCTCACCTACCTTATAAGAAGCGAAACCATTAACTTAATCTAGGCACCTCACCGGAAAGACCACTGGGGTTGCCTTTTCATACAAGTACAATTTTCTATTTTTTTTATGACTGAATAAACGTATTTCTCTCTCTCTCAACAACTTCCGCAAGAAGGTTCAAGGACAAATTCCTGGGACTTTCGAAACAACAGCGTGGTGCTTTTCTTTTAATGTTTTGCTATTCCTAACCCGTGAAGCGCCGGAGAACAGCGGATACACGCTCCCCCTTTGGGCTCTCAGCGACGTTCAAGGTGCGCCTGGACGACGAAAAAATGATTCCAGCGTGTCGCGATATGTTTTGTGCTGTGCTACGAGTCAGCCACTGTACCGTCACAAGATTGCTAAAGCACATGCACGAAAAAGGTGAAATCTAGACTGAAAGTCGAGGTAGCGACCACAAAGTAAGAAAGTATGGTCACAAGCGTGAAGCCGTAGTTTCATTTATAAAGCGCCTTCATGCTAGAGAGTCGCATTACTGCCGAAAGACGACGAAGAAGCTTTACCTTACCTTAACCCTTACTTTACCTTAAACAGCATGAAGAGCTGAAGTATTTTTCCGAGGTTTTCAACAGATTCCAAGATCAAGAAAGTGGAGCCGACGAACAGGAAGGGTGCGCTTATTGCCACGAACACACTCCTTGTGTCCACATGTAGGCCTGGTCTCGGCACCCACTGGCCTTTCTTCTAGTGCAACAAAGGATTACAGCTAGAAAATCACAGTCGATAATACTTTCATGCAGAACAATTCTAAAAAAATAATCGCATAATTATTTTTTGTCTTTTCTTTGTTGCAAAGACCGGCCCCAATAAAAGTTTTTTTTTCAAAATGGGCGAACTCTCTGACGAATCTATTTGTGCCAGATCAAAACTTTAAAGGTTCATATCTAGTAAAGTAATGACGTCACATTTTTATTTCAGTGCTTCCATGAGGTCCTTTGCAGGTGTACCATGACAAAAAAATCATTCAGAATGCGCCACCGTTCTATTAGAAGGAAAAAAAGAATGTTTTTCTCAATTCCACTTCCAGTGGGCCTGGCTCTTTTATAAAAAAAAACTCCTCAATTTGAGGAAAACGTTATAAATAGCGTAAGTTAAGGCTTTCTGTAACATTGCGGGGTTTATTGCAAAACGGATGGTTTAGCGCACCGCAATGCAAGCTACGGTTTCGATTTTCGAGGCGTGCCCAATTTACGATGTGTAAACCAATCGGAGCATGACCGCCTAGTCAGGTACCTTACACCATCCAGAAAAATTTATCTTCTTTCCACCAATTAAGACCATAACGAGCGGCATGACGCTACGTACCGCTATTAGTATAAGCTGTTGGCATACACGGTATATGAGAAGAAAAAACAGAATTGAAATTAAAACGGCACATTCCAAAATACGGGTACATAATAAAATGCAATGTGACATTCGCTCGCTCACTGAAATTTACCTTGTGCCTAGCGGCACATCTGCGATTGTGGTGGGCAGGGGAACAATGAGGCATGTTGAGCATGTTCCTCAGGTGACAAGTCACCTAAGGAAAGAGCGTACTTGCGATTTACAGGGCGTTCATACACCTTACAGATCTTTATTAAAAAAACTAATTAGCGCAGTGAAAATGGCGTTGTGGCTGACGAGTTCCTTGCCGAGGCGGATGCACTTTGCCAATAATAGCGTGAGTTCACCACAGTTTTTATTCAAAATATTAATTCACTTTTCATTATTGCCTTGAGGGCAGTCATCTAAACGGAAAATTTGTAGGAAGTCATATTTTATTGCGCAGGTGAAAATCATACCTAATTAGACATATTCATGACAGAATTCTAAAGCTTTTTCGTTGCAATCTCCAGACCGAGCGCATCCCGCGGCGCGTGACAGGGTCCCGTAAAGAAATGTGGGGCGATTTTTTTTTTTTTTTTGTGGTAAGATTTGGTACCAAATCTTATCTCAGTACACAGCCGCGCACGCTAGCTAGCTGGTCCAACCGTTCCTTATTACTAGCGGCCTCAACTTTAGTTTCTAATTTACTCACACTTGTCGTCATGGGGCATTTCGGTCTGATGTGATATCTGCACGCCTTGTACGCTCGGTTTTGATAATTCCTTGACTTAACATTGAAATCTGTTGATAAATAACACGAATAAGGTGCCACTTTTCACATTAAAAATATGAGGGTAAACTAAACTGTAACCACTTTAAAATTATCCATTTAAACAACTGTTTCAAGGCACTCTTAAAAACAATTACCAATTTTTAGGTAATTATTACTCCGCTGGTCACGTAATTAGTCACTAAATATATCCAGGTCGCCTAGCAACTACTGCGTGAAAATGCCCCGCCCCGTTCGCTGTTCCTATAGCCTTTTTATTAATGTATCGGTATTGTCTAAATAAAACAGCGTGTAGGAACACTGTATACGTATTCTTCCAATTTGTAACCTAGAAATGTCATACACTTGCCTTGGGTTTTTGCAGCCAGACAATGGATGATGATTAAACTGAAGAGCCAGAGGCCGGAAATCATTTCTGCGAATAGCAAGCGCAAAGGGTTTTTTGTTTATTTAGTTGGTATATCGGCTGAAAGCACTCTACTTGCACATTTATGACATATGCTCCACTGTTGTGGTCGAATATAAGTCACACCTAAACTTCATATCCAATAGAAAGTCAGTAGTGTATCATTCATTCATCTTTATTCAGGTGAATAATGATTCTTCACGGAATGAACGAAAACCTTGTCCATACTGTCCGTATCACAAAGAAAAAACCGAATGGTTGAAAGTCGACAGTGTAATTTGGACTACTATATTATATATGGTAAAAAAGAATGAATATCACTGCATGCACGGAAAGTCAATAAATATCTCACTTAGAGTACAGTACAGATCACAATGACACTATAAAAGAAATTGAAAACTCAAGAAATAATTTGTTGTGTATAAGTGTGAGATAATAATAATTTATCCTGTGAAAATGTGAAACACTAAGAAATATGTTCGTAAGACAAAAGAGGGCGCTTTTCCTGCGCGGAATGAGAAGGGAAGGCAGATTTTATGTGGTGCATTTGACATAACTACCAAGAAAGTGACGGTGTGTTGAGCAGGGTAGGGATATGCGTCGTTGGTTCAACAAGGCGGGGCCACGAGGGCACAATAAAACAACCTGGAAAAACAAGGTGACAAGGTAGTGCCGTGCGCGCCTGGATTATGTCCTTGTGTCGTCGTGTTTTATACGGAATAATCAGCCTTGACTATGGTGACCATGGTGATGGTGGTGATTTAATATATGAAGCTTTACATGTGAGCCACGCAGTTACTTATAAAGCGAATGCACGCGAATGTCTAAAGCAAACGAATATTACCAGCTCATCTTCGCCTAGCGCAGGATTCCAAGAAGGAGCTACCACGCCAAGCTAATTCTGTTGTAAACAGTAAAAAAAAATAGCAGAAATGGCGATATGTGAACACTGAGGACAATGCGAAAGTGCAGCCGATGGTAGGCCGTCCATCATCTATGGCCGCTCTGAAGAAATATTATGGTAATCTGAGTCGAACCAAACCTTTCCAAGTAGCTATGAGAGGTGGTAACAAGTCCCAAAACACATTTAATGCTTATGTATAAATTTGTAGAAGACACTTGTATGTTTTTTAATCACAAGCATCAACAACATTGCAATTCGCAACTATCATCCTAGAAATCTGTCTCTCCATTGTTTTACATACGATATACTGCCTACATCGCATGTTGCCAAGTGCTTTTCACTAAATCCCTCCCAGAACTGAAGACTAAGCCAAAGCTGGAGGGGAGATGCGCCTCTGAAATTAATTTTCGTTTTATGCTAAAGCCTATTGAATAGCATTGACGCCAAATATCATGTTAGTTCTCCTATTTTTGAAACAGTTAATTTGTCAAATCGTATGTTTTTTTTTCTGTTCTCCCTAGATGTAAGAAAAGTTTGGTCTCCTATGTAAAATAATAGTTAATTAAAAGGCTGAGAGGGGTATATTAATGGGCCTATGTTGCTCGCGCTAAAGAAATGAATGCATGACGGGAATCTTTCTTAATATTTTTGCTTTATATACTAAACACTACACTTCTCGGGAACAATGATTGTTTTCTAAAATGCACATGAGCCAAATTGCCCAAATTACAATACAACCAGAGTACTTGCTTAAACATCTTTGTGCATATGCATGCTAGGGAAAAAGAATTTTTGTTCCTAAAAAGTAAAATGCGCGCAAGATTGAAAAAAAGGTAAAGCGAAGTTGCACGTTTTCAATCCTCATAAATGCTTTGGCAGATGATCAATTGACATAAAATATCACCAGAATGCAGGCCACTCTTTCCAGAAGGAGCATAAAGCTTGAAATAGTCGTGCTAAGTAGGTTAAACCTTCAGAATAATTGCAATCTTCCGTCTTCATTTCTGTTTGAGAGCTTCTTTTCATTGTTCTCAGGTGATGTCTATCTCTCTGGATGCTCAGAGCGATCAACTCTCGAGTCAGAAGACGCCCAGCTTTTGTAGAGCCTCGTCAAAGCTATTGTGGTTTTTGTCGTACTATTCTTCAACTACGCGAGTGCCCATTTTCCCTACAGCTCGTAATGTAAATCTTGGTTGCGGCACACGAACCAAAGTTTGCGATATAGAGACTTATCCGCCATTTTGGGGTTTCTCTGCATACAGCGAAACTACAGCTTTTGGCCTGACAGCCTCTTCTAAGCAGGAAGCATATCCTTCAACCCAGCATTGGTTAAAAGTGAAGAATGCGCTGTTGCCGACTCAACAAGGGATAGTGATGGCTTGTTGGTACTACGTGAAAGCTCACTAAGCGGGCAAAACTTGTAGTTGTCAGCTTCATCAGTAGACCACGAATTAAAATTAAGCACCCACAGCCACCATACCTTAGTTAGATTCATGATTTGCAGTCTCCTTCTATGAGTAATGCCGAGATTTTAACAAAAGAAAATGGTATATTCAAATTAAACAGTTTTAAACAAAATGTAGGCTTTTTAAAACCCGTATTTACCCTTTATCTGATGAAAAAATGCCCACATATAAATAATTACCTTCTTTAGTTTGGTTGTTGACCGCGTTTATCTTTTCCTGAGAGTCCTGAATAAGAAAAAAATGTTTATTTCAGTGTTTATTTTACTTCTCGAGGTTGAGTTTTTACATGTTTGTGAACAATAGACATATCGTGGTATCTATTTAGAGTATGTTATTTTCACCACCGCTGAACCTACACATTGACAGTTTTACACATGCATAGTGTGATCTTTATTTATTCTAAAAAAAATCAGGAATAGCAGTTCCAGAGCATCAAAGGAAAGGAAATGAGACGTTCAAGAATACAGCAGATTCAAGACACACACATTGGATCCTAGCATCCGGCGGATGCTAGGATCCAATGCGCTAAAAATGTGCTAAAAATAGCATTTTAAAACGCTTTTCGGCTATCTATAGCAATAATCCTAAAACAGCAGCCGGTCAGAGAAGGTGACAGAATTGACCCTAATACAGTCCTTATTACCTTGGATGCCAGCTACAGTGAATTGGAGATCACCAGGTTCTGGAATATAAAAACTTTTTCTCTGTGACACAGAGAAATATGTGCTGTCCGTGGTTCGGTATTTTTCAGGTGGTTTACTTTGTGTAGCAAGTGAAGTATGAATAAAAACCTTCAAAGGCCAATGATATCCATTGATGGGTAGCTTTGTATCGTCGAGACAGGCTCTCAGCACACTATACGCCATTTAATATACAGGATGTTTCAGCGAAAAATTTCACAATTTCTAGAAGGTTGCCTGTGATAGACAGCACAATTTTAGTTCATGAGCTGGTCTACTGGAAGAGACGGACATTCATCATCAGCCTATATTTAAGTCCACTGCAGGACGATGGCCTCTCCCTGCGATCTCCAATTACCCCTGTCTTGCGCTAGCGTATTCGAACTTGTGCCTGCAAATTTCCTAACTTCATCATTACACCTGGTTTTCTGCCGTCCTCGACTGCGCTTCCCTTCTCTTGGTATCCATTCTGTAACCCTAATGGTCCACCGGTTATCCATCCTACACATTACATGGCCTGCCCAGCTCTATTTCTTCCGCTTATGGTCAACTAGAATATGCTAGTTGATAACACTGCTGCTAACACCTCCACCAAATATAATTGCGCCAGTATACGTGCAACAGACCTTGACAATAAAAAGTTGACATTCACTTTAGCATATGCTTAGGAGCATGAAGGTGAAAGCTTGCGCGCTCACGAGAAAATCATTAAACTATTTTAACATTCTCATTCGAGTGCATTGTTACTTCCTATTACTTCTTTGATCTTTCCTTCTTTTTCTTTTGTTCTCTTTTTCGGTCACATAGAGATCGCCACTGGTTCTACATGGTAAATGTCACGTTAGGATGGCCGTGGCAAGTCTATGAAGAACATTATGACACATACGTAGGTTGAATTAATACTTTGTTTTATTTTAACACTTTAATCGACGAGTGTAGCTACATGGGCTTTTATATATGGTGCCTTCTACTTTATTCTAGCGCAGGCATAATGAGACAGACACGGAAAGGCAAATTATAAAAACACGCAGTGCTAACATTCAACAGATTTATTTCCAGTTCTGGCAGCTGTACTTATAGTGCTCAAAACGTCATAACACATGTGTGCATTTCTCGGCAAACACGAAAAAAATTGGAGGACACTTCAGCTTTGCCTTTAAGAGTGGAACACCATAACATTCATATATCCCCGACTGCTTCTCACGATTCCCGGCAATTGCAGCTTATGTAACCGTAATTTTTACCGGGAAACACTGGCAACGAACGCGAACGCTACCAGAAGGCTAGCTTTCTGCAAGAAACGCGGCAAATGTGGAAAAAAGATTTCCACTCTTTCTCCTGAAGAAGTGTGGAAAGGTTATTTAGGCATTGGTCGTATTGTTTATAATTTGATACACTTAGCAAATACAAAAGCCAGCTTTCTATAATTATTTAGGATTAAGAGCTTTATATCTTGACTTACTGCCAATTAGATTATAATGTTGCAATAGAAAGAATTGTACAAGTACGATTATGAATACAAGTGCTTCTTTAAGTTGGGTGTGCACATGGATAATGACAAACGCTCTGTTGATTACACAGTTTCTTCGCCCTCACCCTGTCCTATTATTTTCAACAGGGATACTATTTACTTGAGGTGTAATTCTTCAAATGTTCACCTGGCGTTAGCCCTAATTGCAGCACATATGACCATTTGTTTACTATTCTGCTATTTTACCTTCAGATATACGTAAAATATGTCAAGATGCAATCGTGTGCACTAGTGAATACAGTAAATAGCAAACGAGGCTATAAGTTCTAGTAGCCGTTTAGTTTTTTCATGTGAATCTCGGCGGTTCGTTGTTGCTTGTTATCGTGCGAATGAAAGAATTGCTGGTACAATTTGGGAGCGACGCCCTTGCTGCCCCGTTGAATGCCATATTGTGCGCCGCAAAATGTTCTATTGTGCTCGAAGTGTTGGAGAGCAGACCGCACATTTGTGTTCCAATCCTGGCTTCACTCAGTCAATACCGAATTGGCGGCTGCTGTCAGAGGGATGCATTTATAGACCACAATATCAAATTGAATTTCGACCTGAAATTTCCACTGAGAACCGACCTTCCTTGTGTACTTATCCAAATTGTGCCCGCTACTCTCAAATCACAAGCTGAGAATGGTCGCACACTCTTTCATGGCTCCTTAATTATATTTTAATGCGAAAGCCTTATATGCCCCATGAAGCGGAAAATCCGTCGTCTGTCCTGCGTTAACATCCGATGGCACCAAAATCTAGGTGACGAAGTGATGACGTAGGTTTCAATGTAAATTAAAACAGGCCTGGCCCACACATAGAAATTGGCGTGGGCCACACCCCAAAATTGAATTTGCCAAATTCGAAAATTGAGTTGACTCACGTTCAAAACCGACCTGGCCCACTCCCAAAATAGGCTTGACCCACCCCGAAAATTTTGGTAGCCCACCCACAAACTTGACCTCACCCAATAAGAAAATTAGGTTGACCCATGTTCGAAACTGACCTTGTCTGGTGCACTCCCAAAATTGACTTTGCTCACCCCAAAAATTGTCTTTGCCCATTTGGAGCACATGACCAAGTGACCATGTCATCTGACATAGTCACGTGAGCAAGAAGATCAAGTTGCAAGGTCGCATGATCAAGTGATGGTGTCTCGTGACAATGTCACGTAAGATGGACATCCAAATAGTATGGACGTCGATATAGTCGACACGACCTGAATCCTTTCGCATTAAGGAAGGAAGGAAAGAGTGGAGAAGGAAAGGCAGGGAGGTTAACGAGTTCAGCACAACCGGTTTGCTACCCTACACATGGGAGCATTAAAAGCACGTAAGGATACTTAGGTGCCTCTGTAACTTTTTCATGTTTATAATACTTAATAAGTATGCCTCTCAGCAATAAAAGGTGACATCAGAATTTCGTAAACAGCTCATAATAAAACATCGAAATTAGACAATTGGGACGTATTCACTTTTAGATGCACCCGTATTTGTTATGACGGCATGTGCAAAACTCTCGTAAAGGTTGCACAATTCGACGTAGGCTGTAAATTGAGCGATAAAAATTGTCCGCTTGAGATACTATAACAGCTGGAATTTCCTCAACAGTAATATCTGTTTTTCGTGCAGTGTAATTGATTTCCCGTTTGCGTGCTTCTGTATTTTCTCTGTTCAGTTGTTGACTCTCTTTGTAGAAATTGCAGGTCTCTAATATTTATCGGCTCTATCGAATTGCTAGAGCCAGGTTCTTTCTCTCAAATGCAACACATTTCACTCACGCAGGTCCAGCTCTTGTCTCATGAAAGCATCTAGGTGTTCTAGCTGCACTTTAATAAAAACCACCCGCTTGGCTGCGAGCTAAAGCTTGCTTTTCTTTAACCACAAACATTGTACAATGGTTTGCGAAATGGATACTATATACAATTCCCAGTTGTAGTAAAAGCACTCAACAACCCTTCTAAATGGCTGTTGTCAAAAATGGTGGCTGTAGTAGCAAGTCATTTCCAGGAAAGTGCATGCCTAACTCTTCGTTTCAAGCAATAATATAGCATCTGGATTAAAAAAAAGACCAATTCAAGCGACCAGTTGCTGCTTTATGGAAAACTTGCAGTGAGGTTTTCTGCTTTATGAGCGCTTACAATTTTCACACCAAATGACATAGTTGCTGTTTTACGTAAAATGCAGTGTCTGCCATCACTCATATATAAGGAAGCTTCATGTTTTTAGCAAATATCGGACCTATTTTAGCACCCTGTATTTCTGGACATTTTTCTTTAACCAAATTTATATTTGGTTAAAGAAAAAGCAGATTCTTTCAATTCTGAATAGCTTCAAATATTTAGGCCACGAATAATCACGAGTTGCGCCGTTTTGAGAAAAATGTAACTGCACGTTGCGTTTGACAGCAGCAAACAGCCCCCAATATCCTTCAGGAAGCATGGCGTACGCGTACTTACTCTCAAGTGTGCACGGAGGGAGTGAGTGCGCGGCAGCCAGATGAGCCGTATAGCGAGCGGCGTCCTGGCCAGGACGTCACTTTCCAGAACCTCCAAGCGACTGGCGTTCTTTACCGTGCACCACAACGCAAGCACACCTCCTAGCGCACCTTTCTTATTTCAGCTTACACAAACGGTACACAAATTGTTGCAATTTTACCATTTTGAAGGGATCTGCAGTGCCTACGTTTGTTATATAAATAAGACGAACACGAGTGCGATGAACAACCGCAAAACACAATATGCTGAGACTGGCAACTAAGAATATTCACAGCGATTAAATGAAAACTTGCTACCGTATGATATGAATGAGAATTTAGATAGTTGTAAATGCTTACGGAGGCTTGTTTCGGTCCGTTGATGCTGTAACACTCCTACATAAATCGCCTGCACAAGTGCCTAAATAGGCGCGAAGTGATATTTAGAGAAACCAACAGCGATCATGCGTTCTTTCGTTGCTTCCACGAATTCACGCCCTGTACCTCAGATATGTACGTATGAACTGGCTTAACCTTCTATTGTCTTGTCAATGTATATTTTTGTAAACTGCAGAAGTAAATACTAGGATATCCCGAAGGAAATGCTGAGCATGCATGAAAAATGATGATTCTGTTTACAACATCCGCGAATAATGCAAGTTTCTTGGTATTTCACTAGACCTAATTTTTAAAAGCGGTTTCGTGACGCAGCGAATGGACGTGTTGACGTAGAGGTGCTCTAGTTGTGAAACAAAATACTTAGATAGCCACGTGGGTGGAGACATATAAACAGAGTTCCAGAGAAATGAAAATAAAATGTGGAACAAATAACGTCACAATAACTTTCTAAATCGACCCCATGAGAGCAGAGAGAAGATTCTGTTGTCGTAAGCAAAGAAACATTCAGGCATAGATGGAGCAACCTTTCTGTTGATACCAATTTTAAGCAAGTGGTTTCAAATACCATGAGGTTGAATAATGTCAGACTTTAATTTTAACTTTTATTGCACTCCACGGATATTTATACTTACATTTCCAAGCATCCACCTAAGGCTCCTACGTCTCGTGAAGAACTGTGTGGAACATGGCGTTCAGTGAAGCTGGAACAGGTCATCGAAGCTATGTACTAGCCTTCAAATATAAAATTTTGCACAGAGCTGGACTATAATATTTGCATTCTCTAATAGAACAAACTGTGTTCTTATTGTTTTGGGATGAGATACAAAACGATGCAAAATATAACAATATGAAATACGTGAATTATCTTTGTTATGAGTTTTCTATATGTGCAAATTTCGAAACCCGTGTTGGAAGCTAAATTCAAAAAGGACGGCTTATATATCTCCTATTGAAATGAACACTTGCTTTCGTATATTCTTAATTTTGTTCGCTCTCCTTGACAGTGCCCTGAAAAAAATGTCAGCTATCAGAGTCTTGGGCAAAGGCTCTAGTCGATATATCCGAATGAAATCTTATAAATTAATATTATTGATAGGTCACGGTGGCCGGTTTGTGGAGGACGGCGACGTTGACGTGAACTGTGAACTGCTCGACAACTCCCGCATTCAACATTTAGCATTTCCCATACATAAACGCGTCACATCGTAACAGTATAGGTGGAAGTGCTAGGTATCGACGCGGAATCCACGAATTACGATCACGGAAGAGCAACATCTGCAGTAACGCCGAAGCCGCGGACTGGTCGGACTACCAACGCTTTCCATGGCGATGAACCCTGAGCGCTACCTGGCAACAATAAATGGCGCCGCAGACCTTCCCTGTAAAAGTCTAAAAAGACGTCGAAGATTTAAACAACTACAATCAGTTGAGTAGATACAACCATTGGGATGCACACAGTCAGCTTATCAAGGTATCATTGTGTCTGGAAGTGATTGTACTAGTGTGGCTTGAAAGCCATGAAGAGATTCTGACCACATGGGAACAGTTCCCATGTGGTCAATGGTTTCCTATGGTAGCCATTGTTTAGTACAGCTGAGCGCAACTACAGTGCAACGGAGCAACAGTGCATTGCGGTCATCTGCGCCGTTCACAACTGGCGCCCGTATATAAATTGCCACCGATTCTCAATTTTCTCGCTTTGTTGGCTCACTGGACTACGTTACCCATGCAGCCGTCTTGGTTGTTTCGCCTTAAGATTGCAGGAATTTGACTTTCAGGTAGTGTTATATGAGCGGGCACCGTCATGCTCACACTGATTCTCTCTCGTATCTTCCTCTTCCTACAACCGAGTGTGACGCCAATTTCGACAAATATGTCGCTGTTCCTGACGCTCCGTTTCCCGACCTAGCCTCTATTTAGACAGAACAACGCAACGACCCTAGTTTGGACCCATTCTTGTCGTCCGCTTACGAAGCGCCTCATCAATGTCACTTCCTAGCTTGTAGAATATTGTCACCTTTAGAAGCGGAATTATTCCTGCAAAGGTGCTCATCTGCTTTTAGTTGTTCCTACGAATTTGCGACATGATGTGCTCCGAGCCAGGAACGATGACCCCACGTATAAGCATATGCTTTTTTTCTATGACCTTGTAACGCACACAAGAACCTTTCTACTGGCCGAAAGTTCGTCAAAGTACGACTACGTACGTCGCCTGCTGTAAGATACGTCAGCGGTACAAGCGTCCAACGAGTGGCCCCAGCCTGTCTTTTTCCTCCCAATAGCACCCCCTAGTTCACTATTTAAGAACGTTAGTTTTGATCTGCTTCGCCCTGTTCGTCAACCTATCTAAGGCTACCGATGGGTTATAGTCTGCGTCGAGCACCTGACACCGCTATGCTGAAACTTCAGTTCCCTCTGCTGTGAGAGCCGCTGAATTTTCGCACTTTATCCTGCCAGTCATCATTTGACGCCATGGATTCCCTCGTGTAATCATTAGTGATCGAGGCCGGATATTCCTTCGCCGATGTAGTTGATGACCTGCTCCATCTTTCTGTATCCCAGTTTCGTCAAGTCAGCCCATACCACCCGTAAACTAATGGTCTAAGCGAGAGCGAACTAACAGGATACTCATCACTACGGTTTCAATGTATGTCGATGCCACGCACAAATATTGGGACAATATCTTCATGCGACGAAAAACATAATTTCCCTGATTTGACAGACGGTGCATGAATTCTTGCGCGTAAAATTCATTCCAAAACAAATGGACGAGTAAGAGGCGTGTTCTCTGGTGGAAGGACCAGGTTCAGAGATGCGGGAAAGAAACAAACTAAAACTCGAAGCGTACACCGTCGATATCCAATGGCAGAATATCGAGTTGAAGTTAAACAAATAAGGTCGCAATAAATGCGGGCTGAACAGCAGCCTAGTAAAGCGAGCTCGCGAAGGTTTATCTCAAGCATCAATATATATATATATATATATATATATATATATATATATATATATATATATATATATATATATATATATATATATATATGCAGCTAACGTAGAATAGGCTCAGGAGGCTAAAGTGGCAGCCAAGTCACCCGTTACCTCTTGTAAATGACAAGAACAGCTTGGAAGACCGAGGAGATGCCCTTAGGGAATACGTCGAACTTCTGTCTAGCTTCATGCAATATTCCGAATTGTTCCTTAAATACAAAGAAATTGAACTTTATAAACACTGTACCACACAATGCCACCAAAATGGACCCGCCACGGTGGCTCAGTCAGCTAAGGCGTTAAGCTGCTGAGCACAATATCGCGGGATCGAATCCTCGCCGCGGCGGCCGCATTTCGATGGAGGCTAAATGCAAAAACGCCGGTGTGCTTGCGTTGTAGGGCAGGTTAAAGAACCCCAGGTGGTAAAAATTAATTCGGAGCCCTCCACTACGGCGTGCCTCATAATCATAACTGGCTTTGGCACGTAAAACCTGAGAAAGAAGAAGAAGAAGCCACCAAAGGGAACCACACAACTGTCACCTTGATATCCCGACGCTGAGATGCACCTTGAAGGCATGCAACTAGGATTTCTAATATCAATGAACGCATAGTTGATTAAAGGTATCCCGCATAGCGATTAATCGTAATCGATATCCATCTTTCATTTTATCGACCTAGCCGATTAGACATGTTCGATTATTCGTTTGCTAAAGTTTCACGGGAGTGGCGAGGAAATTTTGAAAGCGTACTAAAATGACGGAGCACGAGCAGTGACTGTGCGGCTGTGATAGAGCGATTGACAACTCTTTTGCGAGTTACGAGCGATGCCGAGCCGAGCACTTCCCCTTTCTTCCTCTACAAGCCACCACGCCAACCGAAGCCGGAGGCTTGGAATGTCCTCGAAATTCATGGTACACTAGAGAAACCCAGTCGTTGATCGTCGTGTCACTCGCAGCCCCTAAAGACGTGAAACAGTATTCGCGCTGGTTTGGAGCATGTATTTGACATAGCGATGGAGTTCATGTCGATTGCAGCAAATGGATAGCTTCCGTGCGTCTATTACCGCATGCTTGTTGTGTGGCCATCGAAAGGAGTTGTCGGTTTAACCCAAACATCCCAGCCAATTGACATTCCAATGTACTGTAAAAAAGAGCACGGAGTTCAAGATCATAAACCAGATATGTTATTTACCTTTTCGTAGCCCACTAATGCCAACTCTATTTAGTCTTTAACAAACTAAAGACTATTGTTTATCAATCTTATTACGTTGTATTTCTAACTTGGTTCCGCCTCTTAAGCATTAAAATAGGTTGCCACAAAAGTAGATAACTGTTTCAACGTTTTTAAAGTGGCCGGGAAAATGTATAATTCAACGATGAAAAGCCCTGCATCGAAAGTGTTTAATCGAGTAAAGGCTAAAACAATGAATGATTAACCATTATTCGATTAAAAAATTTCTGGACCATCACTACATGCAACAGGGTTCTGTTCCGTGAGCTGGCAAGATCTTCAAGAACATTGACCCTGAAACACAAATGCCAATCCTCAAGCTTTTTGAGAGCATTTTTACCACCGGGTTTCTTCCAGTGGTTTGGAGATTATCTGTTTTGAAGCTGGGTGATCATCAATTTTCCGTAAGAAGAGACCACCTGATAGCTCTGGCTAGTTGTTTCATGAAGCTAATCGAAAACATGTTAACTCGCCATACGGTACATTTATTGGAATCGAACAAAAAAAATCGCCTATTATCATTGTCCCTAACGCGAAATTTCAGTGCAGCTCTATACGTGCTTTCATTTTGCGATATATTGGCTGGCGCGGACAATCTGTGTCGGGCGGCACATTGCAAATAGCTAAATCTGGCCTGACTGCCTGGCTAATCGGGAGATCGTGAGAAGCAGCGCATGGGTGACGCCTGGATGTGATTCACAGCAGCCGCTTGCAGACCGACCTGATCTGGCGCCATCTCGTAGCGCGGTACTACACTTTCCTTCTAACGCTTTCGCCACAGCCTCCTCCTCCACTGTTCTTCCCCCGCTTGCCGCCCTGTTCGCTCTTTCATCCGCTGCGGCGCCCGCTTGC
Source organism: Dermacentor silvarum (assembly GCF_013339745.2). Lineage (NCBI taxonomy): Eukaryota > Metazoa > Arthropoda > Arachnida > Ixodida > Ixodidae > Dermacentor > Dermacentor silvarum. The sequence continues at coordinate 49,176,159 of NC_051160.1, forward strand.
TCGGTTACGCAGGAAATGCCCACGCTGGACGCAGGATCGGTCGCCTAAGCAGCGTGCTCTAAAAGTTGATGAACACAAGTGTGGTTTCACAGAAGGCCTGTACACAACGTAGGGACATATGCGCGTCGAGGCTGATATTCATGATGCTATTCTTCATAACCACTACGTTTTTTTGGTGTTTCATGACAGGGGTCTCATGGGTTTCACGATAAGGAAAATGCGTATGACACGACGTGTCGCTCCGTAATCTTGCGGTACCTTTAGTGCGTGGCTATTGGTGGGAAGGTGTTCACGGTTATTGAGAGTGATGTGTCAAATTGCTAATTAAGTGATCAAATAAATAATATTTTATACAGACCATTTGTGCAGAAAACAGGGCTACTCCAAGGAAGGGTACTTAGGTCTACATTTTAATGCGAACAGCATTGGTTGCCTGCTTCAGCCGCTTTGAGCCTATCAGTCAGTCAGTCACTCTATCTATCTATCTATCTATCTATCTATCTATCTATCTATCTATCTATCTATCTATATTACTTTCTTTCTGTCTATCTATCTACCCTCTCACAACAACCCAGTGGCAGATGTTGTCTACCTGCCTGGACCGCTATGTGCCTCTGTTCCAGATGCCATCGCAGTCGTTCCACTTGTGTGTACACCGCTGCAGAACCAGGAATTCAGTTGGGAACACATTTCCGGCCAACAAGACGTGAACGACGCTAACTTCTAGAGGATGAAGTATTTCTCCGCCGACACCACGAAATCTTGTAGATTCGTGCCAAGAAAACATTACTTTTTGGCCAATGCGATCTTTGATGGAACGACTCATAACAGAAATGGTTGCACCAGTGTTCACTAAAGCCGTTGCACATACTCCATCTATTAACACCTTTATCTTGTTCTTAAACAACGTAACTGGCGGAGGCATCTGAGGTAAGTCATTTTGTGCGAACTCACCTCCATCGGTCGCGCCGGCTAGTTTCTCGGCGGTGGCGGTGGTGATAGCCGCCGTCGCGGTGAAGGCGAGCGGCGTAGTCGGGCGGACGGAGGTGTCAAACTACGGTCAGAAGCGGGTGAACTGTTGCGCCGATTCTCTTGTCGTGAGGTTCTCCTGGAATAGGCGGACCACGGATCGTTGTTGTGACCATTGCCGGCGCGAAGAAACGTTGATGGAGGATCGTGTCGGGATGTTTCCCTGCGCCGACGACAGAACCGAGCTATGTGTCCGGTAGCACCACAACAATAACGCCCAGGAGTTTGGCGATATGCGTTGTACTCCTGAAAAGCCTTGTCGCGACGATGTGGGACAAATGCATCTTCACGCGGCTCCTGGTGTGTAGCGGCCGGCTGACGAGGATAGCTGAAGCGGCGTTCGTACCGCGACTCTGGGTAGTGATTGGGTTGCGGCCTCGGTGGCGAGCGAGAACTGTAGTTGTAGTTCTCTACGCCCGTTGGAGCGATAGAAACATGATGAACGGGGGCTGGGATTGGCGCAGCATCATAAGGTGTCGAGTACACGTGTCGGGTGAGCTCTTCCCGTACTATCTAACGTATTGTAGACGCGAGATCAAGGGACGTGTAGTCGTCAACACTCGCAATGGTAGTCACATTCGGTAACCGACCGAATTTAGGCGTGATACGTCACATCTTCAGGGTCTCGAATGTACGACAATGCCGTATGACGTCAGCTACTGTACCAAGGTTCTCTTTGCCGATGAGGAAGTGGTATACATCATCGGCAATTCCTTTCAAGAGGTGGCCGACCTTGTCCTCCTCTGACATGTGAGGGTTGACGTTCTTGCAGAGCTTCAATATAGCGTCAATATACGTCGTGCACGTCTGGCCGGGCACTTGGGCTCTTTGCAGCAGCGTTTGTTCAGCCTGCTTCTTCTTCGCGACTGAGTCCCCAAAGCACTCCGTTATTTCCGAAACGAACTGATCCCAAGTCGTGAGGGTGTCCTCATGGTTGTCAAACCATACAAGTGCCGTGTCCGTTAAGAAAAACCCGACGTTGGACAGCTGAGTTGCCGCATCCCAATGGTAATAGTTGCTCACCTGTTTGTAGTGAGTGAGGCACTCATCCACGTCCTTGCCAGACTTGCCTCCAAATGTACGTTGCTCTATCAGGTGCTGACGCTGCCAGGGACCAGCCGCGGCTGAAGCAGGTACCGAAGGGGCCGCTGTAACCAGGGCAGGGGCTGCAGCTGTAGGAACTGGTACAGTCCGGGTTCCGTCTTCACCGCGAAACATGTCGACCACCAGCGGCAACGGCGGCAGTCCAGCAAGGCGGCGACTTCGGCGCAGATCAGGTGGTTGCAGAACCGTGTTGCGTGGTTGAGTACCCAGCACCTCCACCACAAAACTGCTACGGATGAGGCGTGTTCATTTACAGGTGATGGATGAAAGTCTAGGAAAGCAGTCCAGCACCAGTTTCTTTCTGCGGTCCGCACACCAAAAGATTCGTCGTCCTCCTCCTCTTCCTTTCGCCTCAACCAAGGCGTTACAATATATATATATATATATATATATATATATAATATATATGCACTATTTTCCCACATAGTCGCCACCGATTTTGATACATTTGCAGTAGCGCTCAGTCACTTTGAAGAAACTACTCTGATAAAACTGTGCCCTGCAATGCACGGAATAGTCCCACAGCCTGCTCCACCTCAGCAGTTCACAAGACATGACCTCTTCAGCTTACAGGATTTGTAGGCGTTCATGGATGACGGACACACTAGTCCCTCGTGCCCATCCACACCGGATAACAGCATGCAACTCCATTAGTTACCACGTTGTCAGCACACGTCTGTCTGCCATAGTGATTTGTACTCGAATATCCTCGGGAACGCCGGTCTGCTGCTACTCTGTCTTCTTTGGCGCTCTGCGCATGCGTCATTCCTCCTCCGCTGACGCTCCTTCTGTCATTGAACCAGCAACGGGTGTGGATTCTCATGGCGATTGTCTGTTTGACCTGCTGCTCTTTTAAAAATCACGATACTTACCTTTTGAACACCCCTAGTATATTAATTTTTGGTGCACGCTCGAGAGTAATTAAGGATTTTGTTCGCTTTCCGAAGATCTTTGCGAATAGCTTCAGTATGAACGGATGAGGTAAGGTTGTCATGAAACCAAATTCTTAAAAAAAATGTTTTGGCACTATTATCGGCAAGACATCGGTCCAACGTATTATATTCAAGTTTTTGTTGTAGAGCATTATTTTCGTTCTCAAAACCTATATTTCATTCTGTCCATATTTAACTAACTTCATTCGTTTCTACGTACCAGTAGGAATATTCAAGCCATTTGTTTGCCTAATTGAAAACGTGTTTGAGGTTACAACAGCAAAAAAGGTAAAAAAAAGAAAACGCATACACTAATTATCGACACATAATACTAAAAAAAGGTACTTTTAGTAGACTGATAAATGCAACTATATGCAAACAAGCCGAAGTCATCAAAAAGAACGAAATAAACTGGAGCGGTAAATTTTACGCAAATTATGGTGGCGGAAATGTAGAACGGGATTGGTACAACGGAAAACAAGGAATCAGAAAAAAAGTTTGCGCTTTAGCATGAAGGAGAGTGCATAGCTTTTTGAGGCCGGCGATGCCTGTTTCATGAAGGAGCAAATTTTCTCGTTATTGCGAAGCACGCGTCTGCCACAGAAATAGAAAAGTCGCAAGCTTGGTACATTGTAAGGACATGCCAAGATTTCCTGCAAGCCAGGACATTAGAGAATAGCCGCCGTCGAGAACCGCTGTGGTTCAAAGCTGCTGGGAGCGTAAAGGAATCCATGCATGCGTCAAGAAAGAGAAATCCAGATTTTGGCGGATAAAGCGCTGAAAATTTTAAAGTCGTGGTTCCAACAGGCCTACGAGACTTTACAGTATTATGTTCGAGAATTGTTAGTGGCAGGAATTTGGGGAGTCGGCCATTAACGCAAGAGAATAGAGGCAGAAGTACAAGTAGCAGCATGCGCATTTAAACAAATGAAAAACAAACGATAGTCAAGAAACTCACCAAGAACAGCAACCAAAAAAACTTTATTTGGAAATCACCTCCATTCCAAAAGCACAGCAACGCTCACCGAGAAATTCTGCGTCCGGCACCTCAATCAACACCACAACAGAAACACCTCACTCTCCCATACGTTCGAAGCACTAGCGAAGCCATCGCCCGTATTGTCAGAAAAGAAGGCATCTGAATGGCTCACAACCTACGAACACATGTTCTCGACCTATTTCTATTGACCATAAATCGGTGTATTGGACTAAGTGGGTGTTTCAGTTCCAGCAGCGAACCGCTAGGGAATGAACACTTTTCACCGCCTTGATAATGATAAGACTGCATTTTCGCCCATTAGAATATAGATGACTTTCACAGGACCACAACGTCAATTCTATGTAAGCTTGTTTGAATTAACGAGATTCGAGTGTATCTAGTCTAGATCAACGAGCGCTAACACATTCACATAGGCGCGAAAAATGAAATGTATTGAATGTATGGATACTCGGAGTCATTTTTATTTAGGGTGCTTGTAATAGCGGAACTTGGCATAAATCCTACGACAGTAATTACCTGTAACAAAAAGTTCAAAAAACTATTGTCAGAAAGCTTATTTATGATTCTTTTTTATTTCTATCCTGCATCTAGAAAAGAAGCCTTGTATTATCAGAAGGCGGCTCTATCTCCGAAAACGTCGCAGCACCTGCAGACTTGGATGCCGAGAGAACGCATGACTGCGAGGATGGTGTGGAAACTGTCAGCCCTCTTTGTCATAGTGATATCTGAATGTTTCTCAGTAAGACTGACATAACCGATGACATCAGAGAACGGGTATACTCTAGCATATGCATACCACCCCCAAGCTACAAGTTTGAAATGTTGGTAGCCAAAAACGGGAGAAAGCGCACGTTTCAGCCTCACTGGCTGCAGAGACATGAGTGGCTTGCATATTCTCATGTGCGGAAGGGAGCTATCTGCAAATCTTGCGTACTTCTTTGATGTAAGAGCGGAACGAGTAAAGGCTCTCACTAGTAATGCAGGAACCTCGTAAGTGTTCCGTTTGCAGTAAACTCCTTCGGTGTCACAGTTTGCTTCGCAATCTCCTCGCGCTCAATATCTCTGATCAATTGACGCAGCAAGGTCTCGTCGGTCACTGCCAGCACTGCGGCTCCTGCAGGTGCGTCGTTAGTCAGGCGTTCGTATTGCCGGAAACGCTGCTGGAGCACCCGATTAATTGCCTGTGGCTTCCTTAATAAATTCTTCCACTGTAGTATACGCGGGTTGCGCACGAGACCAGCGAATAGCTGTTCTTTGACGCCACGCATGAGATGGCTCAGCTTCTTCGAATCAGGCATGTTGGGATCCGCGCGGCGAAACAAACGAGACATGTCCTCGGCAAACATCGAAACATTTTCGTTGGGTTTCTGAATGCGCAACTCGAGAAGGCGTTGTGCATTATCTCGGCGATCAGTGCTTCCGAAGGTATCAATTAGCCGACGGCAAAATTCGTCCCACGTTGTCAAATGTGCCTCGCGGTTTTGAAACCACGTCCTTGCGCTACCATCAAGAGCGAAGTACACATTGGAAAGCTTCTGATCGGCACGCCACTGATTGCGCCTAGCTACGCGTTCGTAATGGTCCAGCCAGTCTTCGGCGTCTTCATACGTGTCACCGCGGAAGCTCGTGGGGACTAGATTGTTTTGAACAGTCACCTGTGTTGTACTTGCAAGCGCCATTTCCTGAGTCGGTGCGGTCGCTGACAAACTTCCTTGCAAGAGACCGAATTCCGGGCACAGACCTTGCAGGCGGCGGCTTGCGCAGTGCACAGTTGTCTCGACGCGTGGATGATGTCTTGAAGGGCTGGATGCAGGGCTACTCGCAGGAGTCGTCCCAATCATTAGGCGAGGATGCGATACCCAGCACTTCCACCTGTGTCACGGCTCACTGGAGACAAGAGCGAAGAGCGGTATTTAATTGAGATAATTAGGACAAAGCGCTCAGTCCAAACTTCTTATTCTCGAGCCCCTCGCTTGCACACTCGAGGTCATCGTCTTTGTCGTCAGCGTGGTTGGGCACAGATAGCGTCGCGGCAATATCGTAATGCCATTCGCAATGCCATTCTTTAATATTGCTCGCTGTAGAAACGAATGTTAGCGTTCTCCATGTTTTGTGTCATGAAAGCATCCGTGTTTTGGTTTCGTTGTTTAATAAAATTGTTTTCCCAAATATGTCTGTTTTTTTCATTAGGAATTGCTGTCATAAAATGGCTCACGTTCTTCTCGCAGGCCTGTTGTTTAGACAGAGAGTGAGGAGTTGGGCGAAGAAAGCGTCCGACATTATTTTTTCATATGGCGCACATCTCCGTAAGTGGATGCCTGATTCCTTTGCAGTCCTTTTTTTGTCACTCCTCTTTTGGTCACTGACTCTGTATTACTTATCTTGGTGGCGATTATTTGGATGGAAAGTATTCTTTCAGGTTCACACGCACTAGCTTTATTGCAGTGTCAAAAACTTCCTTTCCATCTCGGATTAACTCGCCTCTTGGGCTGCATTCCACTTTGTTCCCGATCTCTTCTAACAAGTAGGCGCCTGCTATATTCCCGAGCAACTTTCTTTTCTTTTTTATTGCCATGGGAAGAGTTTCTTTTGAACAATTAGGCCTTGCCTCCCCCCCCCCCCCTCCCCTTCGTAAAATATTCTGGCTACGTTCCTTGTGAGTGGTGCTCTACCGCGAGTGGCATCACTTTGCAGAAGTTGTGTTGCTGCGTTGCGCACTCACGCGCAAATCAAAGACTACTTGACGCGGTCGGTTGACCTACCCTGAGTTAGTTATTCAAATCTGAGTCTACAGGATGGTAATACAGCATGTATGGCCTACTGTCGAGTACTTTCTATTTTGAAAAATCAAGTGAAGTCATTCACGGAAGTAGACTTTCTGTACAGTTGATTGTTCCAGGTGTCGTCTGCTAGATGCCACTGTGGTTTTCGTGAGTGTACGGTGTAGTTATCTTGCAAAGACTGTTGGGTGATTTCGTTGCAGCAGTAGTATGAGTATATTCAAATTACCGCGCATAGCATGCTGTGATCGGTCTTCGTAATGCTCGTGCGACGGTGAGGTGCGAACAGTCATGCCAATGATAGTTGGGCATCTGCTCAGTTTCGTCCATCTGATTGAAATGGGCCGGAATAAATTGGGTCGCAATAATGGCCGGCGCGCCATTTTTTTCCCTTTCTCGAAACTGTTACTAGTACCTCGGATGGCCTGTCTAAAGTCTTCTATTGGGACCAATCACACGTTTTGTTTTTGCAGAAAGGTAAATAATTTGCTTTGCTTAATAATTTGTGTAATTACTACATCGAGTTTGCAAATATGTGCCTCACCGCAAACGTAATTATCTTACATTACATAATTTTCAACAAGTTCAAGCGCACTTCGGGAATAACTCATATTTAAAGCAATCTGCTGTGTTCGTTACTGTTATTATCACTATTTCTAAATGCTTTCGAAATTACGAAACCATAGTATATTACTAATGACAGTTTTCTAGTACGAAGAGCCACAGTCGCATTCATGCTGTATGAGCTGCTTTAAAGAAATTATGTATGGACAGGAAGCAGTGATAAGCTAAAACAGCCAAATAATCATTTTGACACATTACGATGAGAACAAGCAACCGTCGATCTGGTGTGATGATTCGCCCTACGGAATTGACGCTCTTCTGTCTAAGAAAAACAGGGTAGGAAGAGTGGCATCAATAGTGTTCGCTTCACGCACGTTGGGCCCAGTAGCGGGCAATTATGCTCAATTAGAGCGATAGTCACTTGCCGTGGTGTAGAGGCAGACAACTTCAACGAGTACACCACCTGTACCAAATTGAAGTTTGTGGCCGATGATCAGCCTTGCTGGGTATCATGGATCGAGAAAACGAGTATCGCAGGATCTCTGCCCCCCCCCCCCCCTCCTTATGGCAAGGTGGTGTGTGAAGCTAGCAGATTACGACTAGAATCTGGAGTACCAGTTCAGGAAGTTACACCCAAATGAAGACGCATTAGGCCGTTTGCCTCTTCCCGTATTCATTAGAGAACCCTATGAACCTGGAGTCGTTGACATGCTCGAGACCCTGCCACACCCGCCTCAAAAAGCAGAATGTACTTCCGGTGTTTCCCATAGAAGACCGCCCTTTTCTCGAAATATTACACCACAGCGCAAGATTGCACCGTAAAAAAAAACAAGCAGAATTGAACCCTTAGGACGGAAGAGTCGCAGAGCTCGCGATTCATTGCGGATGCATTACATGGCTTTCACCGGTTATCATGAATACGGCAGGAGGCCATGGAGGTATGTAGTGTTTATATGCAGGTCATCGTTGCGTTGGGGCTACCAAGGCTTGTGGCAGAAGCTATATATGCTGGACTGCCATAGACAACGACATACAGACGACAGTGTGTTCTTATGAAGCATGCCAACGCACAGAGTGAAATTTATTCAAGGCTCCGCTTCCGTCACCTCTTTGCAACGCTCGGAATTCCAAACCAATAAGCGCCGGACATTGGCGCATTTTTTGTGAAGAAATTCATGGTGTCTCATCCCTTTGTTGTGCTACAGTGTACCAGATAGCTACGCGCGGATAATCTCGCACCGAGTGAGATGAGCAGCACATTTCCTCTTGCACTTATCTCTACAGCAATCACACAACTTGCCTCTAATAAAATATGAGTCTTAATGTAGAGTATTAGCGCCTTTCGAATAAATGTTTGTTTATTTCGATGCAGCTATTCTACTTTGTCCGGATAACTACACTTAAAACGCGTACTGCGAAAATCTTCAACATAGCATGCCATGTATTCTTCGCGATCTTATTTCAATAATATCTGTCTTAAAGCTCACGTTCAAAATGGTATATTACGTATAATCCCTATATGAACGTAGTTGACATTTCACTTTTTTCTGTATTGTCTATCAGATGTTTTTTAGCTTCATCTGTGTTTTAAAGCTTGCGTTTGGCAGATAGCACAACTCGAACCGTTAAGCTAAATTTTAACTCCGTGAGGCCGCCATTACTTTTACGAAAAACTAAAATGTTTAATTGATGATGAACATATTTACACTAACAAACTTTTAAAACTAATTTACGGTACGTATTCCAGACCTACGAATTGGAGGTAGTGAGGCTTGCAAGGTATATAAAACCGGGAACGATTTTTGGGCATGACGCCAGTTTCGATTTATGCGCCGTCAACATGCGGTAAAAATGCGCTGTTGTTCCACCTACTTTTTAAAGAAATCGGTGATATATGGATTGAAGCACAAAAGTAACTAAAATATGAAAGCATTCCGTCACACCGATTGAAAATATATTGTCGAAACCGGTGTAGATTTGAGAATTCGTTCCAAGAGGATGCGCCTCGCGCACTCACCAGGTACAACTCGTAAATGTAAAAATCACCTATAAGGTGACTATTTAAAAAGGTAATTTGCGTAACTACATTAAATACTGAAATGGGAATATTTTTCTCGCATAAGTAGCTACCGCTTCACCGAGTTAGATGTCAAGGGTTAGATTTCTCATTTTGGTCTTCAGAAAAGAAAATCAGCACGTGCGCTTGCGCTTGCAAGCACCTGTGCTGCGGAAATGTGACACACATGGAAATCATCTGGGAGAGCTAGTTTTCGTGTGCACGATGCAAGCATACGGGCGATTGCGTCCTTTTGGTTAGAGCATCGGGCTAATCTGGTGCCAGACCGAGCTTCAATCCCGTAAATCAACCCTTTTAGTTAAGAGGTTTTTGGTGAGACAGCTGTACCACTCAGCAAGTAGCCACAATCCCGAATGTCCGAGTGGGTTCAGTGGAAAAGCTTTGCGTTAAAAAACGAACAAGCTTTCTAGAGCTATTTAGCGGCAACTGTGTACAGCTAAGCTCTTCATAACATACTGTAGCTTATTCGGAAAACAATGTTATTCATTTGAAAATATATTGCCTGGTGTCTTAAGCTTTTCATCAAAGCGAGAACTGCCAAAAATTCACAGGTATGATTCTCTGTAAAATGATGGCAAAACATCTAGGCCCTAGGATAGGTCTAGACAGAGAATGAGAGTATTGGATTATTGAAAACGTACCTAAGCACTCAGCGCTTCAGAGCTGTGACACCGACGCATACGCAGTTTGATTTTAATTTTATTATTCCAATCATACGTTACAACTGTTATGTTCCCAATAAATGGAAACATCTATGAAGATGGTTGGGACCAATCGCCAAACCAGCATCGGTAAAGGTGCAGTGAGTGCTGCGAAATGCTAAACAATGGAGTAGTGTGGTATAGAGTTTACGTTTTTTAACAGCGAAGCTGTTTAAGCCAGCCGAAATTTGTGGTGCGTAGCAGAGATAGATTGTGGTTGTGAAGAAGAAGAGGCGCTATTTTTGTAGCAAGAAACCAAAAAGGAAAGAAAAAACCTTTCTTGCCAAGGGAGGATTCGAACCCGCGTACCCAAAGCGAGCGTCGTAACCACTAGGTTATACAGCCACTCCTCCATAGCATGCATTTATGCGAACCATATGATTGCGTTCGAGCGTCGTCGTCTTCGTCCACAGCTGGGGCGTTCGTACGCTCTTGCTCTGCGAGGTGAAGAGGTTTTGCGATCTATGAAAGCGGTTTAGACGCTTTCACGGAGCGGGTCTCCCGGAACACGGTGTCGGTGTTACAAGCTGCGCTATGCAGCGCGCAGTGACGGCCGCAAGTCCGGGACGCGCGAAAAGAAATTATCATCATCATGAGTAATACGATGAAAAGTTTGCGCGCACTTCCGGAAAATGCTGGGCTACGATCGCACAGCTTCGCTGTTTCAAGCGTATAGGAGGCGAGAAGAGGTCTAACGCGGCGGTGGAAGAGGCAAAAGTATAACCCCAAGCTCAACATCAAGGTCGCGGAATTAACATGGCAAGCGGAAGAGTATGCATGCACCTTGGCCGAGAACAATTGGTTGGCCAAATGTGACTCCTTGAAAGGCAGCCTCGGCATCAAGGCGGCGTGGCGTCTTCTTAGATGTTTCATAGAGCCCACCAATTCGTACGGGGAGCAGCAACGTAACCTCAAGAGAGCCCTGCACGGCATCGCGGGCACGGACGAGCAGCTGGTTGCAGCCCTCACCAGCAAATATATCTGTACACTGAAAGACAACGAGCCAGTGCGGGAGTATGAAGGTATGGAGAATCCGGACCTGGATCGGGAGTTCAAGGTCAAGGAAAAACAGGCGGCGCTTATGGCCATGAGGCGGAGCACGGCACCAGGAAACGACAATGTGACGGTGGGATTGCTTGCCAATCTTAATCGGCAGGCGCTCGAAAATCTCAAGCAATACATCAACGAGTGCTGCGAGAAGTGGAAAGCTACCCAGGACGTGGAAGACGGCTGACGTAAGCTTCATTACCAAGACTGGAAAGGAGGTTACCATCAATAACCTAGGCCAGTCTCGCTTAGATCGTGCGCAGGGAAGATTATGGAGAAGGCGGTGCAACTGCACCTTTTGGCGTATGTAGAAGACCAAGACCTTCTGCCTCACACGATGTTCGGGTTTCGGGCACACTTGTCAACCCAAGACGTATTACTGCAGTCGAAAATGAACGTGATCGATCCGCCGCGCAAGTGCAACAGTAGGGCCATACTGGCTTTGGATCTTAAGGGGGCTTTCGACAATGTGACACACTCCAAGGTTCTGGAACATCTACAGGGTACTCATTGCGAAAAGCCTACCTCTTATTACATCAAGACTTGTTGCAAGATAGGCAAGCCCACATCAAGATTCGCGACACGAGGTCCGAGCCGATACTCATGGGCACCAGTGGTTACGCCTCAAGGAGCAGTCTTTTCTCAACTGCTCTTCAATGTTGGCCTCATGCGCCTGCTGGAAAAACTGAATGCCGTAAATCGAATTTGTCACGCCCTTTACGCGGTAGATATAACCATAGGGACAACGGAGGGCAGCTTGGGACAGATGGAGGTGGTCCTCCAGGAGGCGGCCACCACTGTTGAAAACTACGCAGCAGAATCCCGACTGCACTGTTCCCCGGACAAGTCGGAGCTCCTCGTCTTGCCCCGGAATGGGGGATACAGCACCGCTGGAAATCTCGGTCCACCACACATCTATTCTCGAAGTGGAGGCCCTACGTATTTGGGGGCTGCTCATTGACAACAAGGGCGTGAGCGCAGCCGCAATCATTAAGCTCCGAATGGTGTGTGAGCAAGTCATCCGTATGATATCTCGGATCACAACCAAGAAGAGAGGTATGCAAGAAAAGGACACCTTTAGGCTAGCGCAGGCGTTTATCATCTGCCGGATAGTGTACGTGGCCCCGTACCTTCGGATAAGGAAGAGCGATCTAAACCACATGGACGTTATCATTCGAACGGCTTATAAAAAGGCGCTCAGTCTGCCCATGAAAACATCTACGGAGCGTCTGCTACAACTTGGAGTACACAATACGGTTGTTGAATTGATTAGCGCCCATCTTACAAGCCAGGTAATGCGATTGGCCACAACCAAGACGGGCCGCAGGTTCTTGGAGGATTTGAACATCTACTTCCCGCAACAAGTGGCTGTACGACAAAATATTCCTCGGGAGTGGCGGAACAAATTCCTCACGCTTCCGCTTCCTAAAAACGTGCACCCGGAGAATCATCAGTCCAGAAGAGTGGCAAGGAGCAAGATGATGAACAAGTGCTATTCCAGAACAGAAGGAGCCTTCTTCGTGAACACTGCAGGCTCTGTAGAGGGGATATTGACAATATCAGTGGTGCACCAAATGCAGGTTGTAGACGGGCTTTCAGTTCATGACGGGGAAACCTTGGCTGTGGAGGAAGTGGCGATAGCCATAGCCGCGACACATTCCGCGTCAGAATACATTATACAGATTCGCAGGCGGCTTATAGAAACTATATGTGTGGTAGAATCACGCCACTGGCATGCAAAATTCTTAGTCAATCTAAGACTCGAGCTGCCCAAAAGCACCTGATATGTGTACCAGGTCACGAGGTGGTTGAGGGAAGCGAGCGTGCACATACTTCAGCCCGAGGTTTTCTTACCCGCGATCCTTCTATGTCCTCCTTTGCTGACTTGGTCTCCCCCTCTTCGTTAACAACATACTCAGAGATGCTACAGCATCTTCGCCTTGAGAGGCAGACACTGCCGGGACCCGCTAGGGGTCTTATTAAATCAGAAGAATCTCCGTCGGATACAAACTATGACATTCAATAATCCGTCTAGGCTTCACGCCATAGAGCCCGAGTCTTTTTCAGTGCAGTGCCAAGTTTGTGGCCGAATGGCAGACTTATACCATATGGTATGGGCTCGTTATAAAAATAGCAGCATTGCCATAGTAAATCAGCCAACGTGGGAGGACTGGGTGGCAGCTCTGTCTAGCTCGGACCTCGAGGAGCAACGTGCCCTCATCGAAAGAGCACGGGCAGCTGCTTTTGCCAATGGTGTCCCGGACTAGGGGCCTGACCATGTCTTCCCGTAACCCAAGATTTACTTTCTTATTTTCAATAAAAAGTTTTTTCATCATCAAGCTTGCGTGGCGAAGTGCAAGGTTAAGCGTTTTTTTATTTGAATTTTCTGGAATCCTTATAAATGCCCGTACTTGTCGCTCACCCCCACCCCTTCGCCACACATACACACCACATAGTAACAAGAAACTTCTAAGAAACACTTAAATTGCATTTTCAGGGACATTCAGCAAAAAATGGGGTGTAATTTGTGATCAACAAGAACCCTAAACCACATGTGTTTCACTACTGTTTCAGTTTTCCGCACCATATCCAGCTCTTGCATATTAACACCATTCAGGTGTCACAGTGGAACGTATTTACCGCCAAAGTGCTGCGACATGAAGTACGAGTGCGAACCAAACGTTGCAGCGGAAAGGCTAAACATCAAGTTTCTTTTCATAGAACAATAATCACCGTTATTCGCTATTTTTTGCGGTGACTTAGCACCATTTTTAAGATAATCGCCATTCTTAGTCCGAAACACTGATTTTTAAATCTTTTTAAGGAGCTTGGTTTGCCACCATTTGGTGAAACTTTGAATGGCCCTGACGAGTCCAATTATTGTCCGTCTTGTATATCCCAGCGCGACAAATGCAACAGTTCGAAAGGAATATGGCACAAATATGGCTGAAAAACCACTAGTATCGGCTTCTCGTTGGGATCAGGAAGCCTTCAGAAGCTTTTGTAGATGAACACATTGGAAATTCAGTACTTTATTCTTGGCTGATGCTTCCAGAAAATTTTACACAGACGCTGTCAAGTGCCGCCATTAAGCAATAAGATACCACAGAACCCAGCGGCGCCATGAGCTTCAGTGTTTGGTTTACATCCTTTGTCTGGAAAAATGAAATGAAAAGAAATAAACGTTACGTACGTTTCAAATGAATATATAATATATATATATATATATATATATATATATATATATATATATATGCTGGACGCTTGTGCTTTCATACATGCACACTGTACGAGCTATTGCATGGCATTGATATCCTCACAATATTTTTAGGGGTTAGATTTTTGTGCTCCGTAAATACTAGAAACGACAAATTTTTGCAAAAGAAATTCGCTCAAAAATAAAAATAAATGACGGCCGTTGCCTCGTTTTCCTCATCATATTGTTATAGAAATCTGAAACAAATCTAGGTTGCACGACCTGGACACCACTGGGAAGTTTAGGCATAGCTGTCGAATTGCCAGTCAACCAATTGTAATAGTTGAATTATTATGATCACAGCTTGTACATTTGCGTTAAAGCGAAGCTTTTTAACACGAAAGTGTTTTATGCCGGGGTCCACCAAGACTTCACTGACGTATTTCCGTCACGGAAATACGTCAGCTTACAATGTACACGAACATAATACAAAGAAAGAAACCAGAAGAAAAAGTTCCACAAACATGAAAAATTTGGAAATCGAACCCACGACCTCTCGGTCCGCGACGATAGATCGCCGAGCGTTTAACCCATTGCGCCACAAACGCATTTGCAGAGAGCTACACAGACGCGCCTTATATATCTAACACTCCTCCGTGTACCCGCGCTCTTGCTCGGGGCGGTGCCGCCGCCTACGAGCAGAAAAGAGAAGTACTGCATTATGACACTAACGCGCACCGACAGTGAACGCTTCGGTGGTCTCAGCACTGAAGTTGATCGCGGAGGCTGCAATTACGACGCGCTGTACGCGCTGATTTGACTCGGTGACGATTCAGTTACGTGCTTTGTCTTGCGCGTTGTATTAGTGTGTCAGTTACGTGCAGCGCTTTTTTTTTTCTTTTGCCTATCCAACCACGTTTTCGTGTTGGTTAGCCAGCCGGTCGGTATCTCGCATATTAGCACAACTGTTAACTGCATCTACAGGAACGAATAAAAAGAATACATCATCATATAAAATCTGTGCACTGTAAGTCGATACAGCTTTCTGTTGCTCAATACGTGCTACATAGAAATGCTTTTCCGAGCGTGAACGATGCCCGCGAATACGCGCAAAGTACCTCGAACGGCCGGTCGCGTGGCAATTTTGCGTGTATTCGCGGGCTCATTTGCGCTCGGAAACACACTTTTGTGTACCGTGCATTCAGCAACAGAAAGCTGTATCGGGAGTTATTCATACTTCTCTAGAATTTTCTCCTTGACACTTTTCATCTAATAATAATAATTGAGAAGTTGAATGATTAATTAGGACTAAAAACCTAATTAGGCGGAATGTAAAAAACAATCTGAGTATCTCCAAGTGACGGCAAGCATTACCATGGACCAGCTACGTAGCATTTGTAAATTTTTAATGTTTGGCTAAAGGTAAGCGACACGCTGTGTATATAATTTCACCTCATATGTATGCCTAACGCACACCGACCAGCGAATGAAATACCGCACGGCATTTTGTCACTGTCTTGCTGATTGCTACTGCCCCTTTTTTGTGGGCCATTAGGTATGTCCCCACAAAAGGTATGTGGCATCTGTTAGGCCGCTCATCTATCGAACATACAGAATGGGCGGTGTAGGGCTGCATGATTGTTTTCTATATACTGTCGCAGTGCCGCGAGTTGCCCACGCGTTTTAGGAAGAGGGAAGCGTCCACTCCCAAGCGCGTCCGGGCAGCAACCGTTTCTGTTTTTGAGGGGTCGGACGGCCCGCGTGGTGTCGGGTGACGAGCGGCGGCGCGCGCCGGGGGGTCGCGGTGCGGATGCGGAGAACGGATTCGGAGAACGCGGTCTTGCGCGCACTGGGTTGGCATTCTGCCGATGGTTATAATAGGTCAACGCGGACAAACCTCGAGTGGAACGGCTGTACGCGGTGTTGTGGCGCCGGCTTCCGAGTCCCCTGCGGGCTAGAGACGGCGCCGAGGTTTATGGCCTAGCATTGTTGACCACGTGTCGCGCGTACGGAGCGGGGTTCCACTCCCCTACGCGTCCGTGCGGCAACCACGTGTATCTTGTTTTAAGCGCTGAGAAAAGACCGCGTGCTGTCGAGTGTCAGCTTGCAGTGCACGCCGTAGAGGAGCAGTGCGCATGCGGGGATCGCGTTCGAAGAACGTCGTCTTGAAAACACCGGGTCCGAATGCCGCCAACGGTCATTATTTTTCCACGCGGAAAAACCTTCAGGTGGGGACTGCGGTACGCAGTGTTGTGACAGCTGGCTAGAAACGCCACCGAAGTTTGAGATGGCCTAGCAATAAATCGTGCGTGCCTGGCGTGTTTGCTGAGGCCGTCACTGACCACGTGGAAATAGCAGAGGGAAACGGAGTTGCGGAAAGAAGGAAAACAGGGTTGTTTTCCAATACATTTACTTTTAATTGTAAGCCCATCCCTTAGGGTTGTGGCTTCACAAACTTTCAGCTCTCATTGGCAACTGCTTCCGTGGGATGGGCCAACGGTCCTACCGCCCTTTTTCTTTGTCTCTTTCACCTATAACAATCGAGACGAGGTGCTTGTTCCTCAGTCTAGGCTGTAATCACTAAACCTGATTGATCAGTAAGACTGCGTACGATGCAACGCTAGTCTGGGCCGTAACCACTTAGTGGTAGAACAGTGAGACTCGGTTCGTCGTATGTAGTGACAGTTGTCCTAGGCTCTAACTTAAGAAAAAGTAGAAGAGTAAGGCGCTGTTTACTTGTGTGTTTTACATCAGTGTTCTTTTGCTAATTCTGCATTTGACTGTGTAAATATTTTCGTTACATTATATCTTCAAGTTTTGTTACCTCCAACCTGCATCTGCTTCATAAACGCCGATAATCACCTTGAAGAGACTTTCATTGACTTCAAGGACAAAGAACAAACTTAACTGCATCTTTCGGCATCTTGGACAATTACCGTATACAGCTTTCGAGGCACATTCACCAACAAAATACTATTTCAAAAGGACTCGAATGGGGTTTCGCCTGAGTCATAGACTCAGGTGAATTGTTAGGCAAGGGCCTGTGGTATACTGTGTAAAGTTTGGCAGAGATTTCCTCCCAGGGTAAATTGTTACCTTTTAATTGTATGTTTGCTCCCTCATATAAATAACTATAACCTGCTATTGAGAAAACGTATAAAAAAGTAACATTAATAAGCTCGTTTTATCAGAAAATAAGGCCATTTGCCAGATTGCAAATGCTTCTAATGAAACGCACACGGTCGAGCTGTTTGCCACGCTGAACGTGCTTTTCAGCAACACATTTTCCAGTTTAATCTTATTATGAAATGTACACACAGTTCCAAATTTAATGATAAACGTTTCCTAATGTTATGTAATCACAGAGAACCTCATAAAAGCCAATATAATATTAAGAGCAGAGACCAAAGGTTAATACATTTCTTACGCGCAAACCATAGATTAAATTGACTAGAGCACTGCATGTTTACTTAAACACCTTCATTGCTAAAGAGTTCGTTTGTACTGCGTTACTTGGAAAGAGTTTAAGAGATTCCTTATTCTTAACATAAATTGATTGCGCCCAGTTTTACCATTACATACATTTCAAATGTCGCACTTATTAAATTGTTTGTGATATCTCTTGTTTGACTAATATTTCTACAAGTTAACATTATTCATGCCTGTCTCTAATTCTTCTCATTATTTTAGTGAAATAATACCTTACATTTTTGTTTATACGAATGTTTTAAAGTCTAATATTAATTACGCTTTTCGACTATGCACACCTTTACTGTATACGTGAAATAATTGTATGCTGAATGTGTTCTTTTAGTGAAATATCCCTTGTAGGAATGTGTATCACTACATTTTATATGTGTTGTATTTCCTGTATTTCCCTATGTACATTGTATTACTGTATGGTTTGCTTGTTATCTTCTATGCCGAGATATGGGAAGGAACCTCGTCAAGCTACTTTGCTTTAGCTTTTTCTTCCTGTCCAGACATTTGCCCATTTTCTTTGTAAGAGGAACAAATGTGAAATAAAGAAGTTGGACAGGGGTACCCTTTATTCCCGCTGTTGCTTAGGATGTACACGGTAAGGATGGAAATTGTGCTAGAGAAATTAATATTGGGCTTAATCTCTAATACAAACAGGCGCTCACAATAATGGAGCAGCAGCTCTTTGTTTAATGCGGACGACACTGTGTTGCCTGCCAACAGGCAACGGGAAATGCATCGCCTCGGTAATATCTGTGGCTAGGAACGTGTGAATTTTGGATTGAAGTTTAGGGTTAGGAAATTAGGTCTTATAGTACTCAATAAAAACAGTGAACAGCCAGTGTCAATGCCGAGCCAGGCAATAATTCGGATAAAATATCACGAATACCTTGGTGTATGGATAAACGAAGACAATAGATATACAGAAACACATGGAAAAGCAATATTATCAAAAGTGAAGAGAAAGGCTGGCATAGTGAAATGCAGAACACTATGGATAGACAATATAGCTACGAGGTGCTCTCGGGTATATCGAAATGTGTTCTCGGTTCCAGGACTTACACTTGAAAACGCGGTTGTTTGCTTGAAGTCAAAGTTGCAATGAGGACTCGATGGCAACCAAAGGTCAGTAGGGTGCCTCGAACTGGGCGCTCACAGAAAGACTACAAATGAAGCTGTATATGGTGATATGGGCCTGACAAGTTTTGAAGTGAGAGAGGGTCACAGTAAAATTGATTTCGATGAATGACTGAGGCACATGAATAAAGAATAAACGGGTTGCGAGAGTGATCAAGTACTTGTGCAGCGAGAATGTACCTGAAATTTGTACACGAACCTTACCAGCAAGAATGCGACCGGTATATTACGGAACATTGTAACAAAAAACTATAAACAGAAAGTAACAACGGCGGAGACGATCTGCTTGATGCTGTGAATAGAAAAGAAACGGGCTATGAGTAACTAGCTAAGCGGTAAAAACAAAATCACGAAAGAAAACATAACTATTATTACTCCAAAGGAAGCACTGTACTTTTCGAAACGAGATCAGGATGCCTTAGAACGCGTAGTTAAAAGCGAGGTACATCGTGGAGGACGCACGTGCTTGCTTTGGTTGAGCAAGGGAAACGATGGAACATGAAATATTAGAATGTGAAGATATCTACGCCGCTGTCGGTCCTTTGGTACACGGATAGCAGGGGGAAAGTAAACATGTACGCTAGACAGATTAGTACAAGCGGTGGGAGATTTGGTGGAACAAAAGTAGGGAGACCACTAACGACAAAGACGCAAAAAACAAAGTTCCCAATAAAGGTTCCGAAACATTGACGCCGGAAATATTTTGTCCGCTCAAAAAGAGGTAAGGAATTTGGGCAAAATAATAAACATAACTTGGTGGCACAACCCAGCACCCTGATTCAAAAGAAATGATCCTACTACGCATCCATCCAGGATCTTGGCGCTCACCGGCACATGGACTGGTGCGAGCTATTTTGGTGCGAACGTAAAAAAACAATATGGTGCGCGATCCGGCTTGAAAATGCACGGCCAGTTCCCGCCATCTACTTATTTCGTTCGTTGAAATGCTGTCGTGTCCTTGGCGACATGGACGTTTGGTGCGCGTCACGTATTCGCAAACTGAAAACGCATCCGTCATGCACTGATGACGCGACGCGGTTTCGCCATGTAAGGACGCATATACGGACTCCGATACACTTATGACGCCTGCTAGCCTCAATATAGATGTATAGGCGTCCAGCTACACAGGGTTTGGGTGCTTGGAGTAGCTTTTATTATTTTGTCCTTAGAGCAAAGTTGTAATTATAAAAAGACTGTGCACATTTGAGCAATGGTATTTGGGAATGTGCCATGAAACTACCTCTGCTTCCTATAATACATATTTAAATTTCGTGTTATCACCAGTTGCTCTGAAAAGAAGTGAAATCAGCTTCATATTGACTACATTCATTTGTGTTCCTTCACTCATTCAGTGAAAAAACTACAAAAATGTAGTGTTAAACAGTTAGGCTATCGATATCTGGCGATTCAGTTTTTTTTGTGTAGCACAATTTCGAATGTTCGTAGAGGCCTTGCAATAAGCCTCCAGTGATTTACAATCTATTAGACGTCATGGTGTCACATGTATCGGGCGACGATTCAAATTAAACAGCAGTACTATGATTCGGCATACAAATACTTCATGATGCTCGAAGGCACTCATGACGTATTAAAAAAACATGTTTTTTTATTGGACCTACAAGTTTTGTTTTAGCATTTAGCTTCTTCTTTCATATGCATGATTTGATATCCTATTTGATTGAAGCACCGTAATTATGTGCGTAAACATCTTTCAATGGCATTTTTATTTCTCTATTTCTTTCGTACAATTAGATCAAATTTTGCAGCCTGGGGGCCAGTTGTAGCCAGTTGCTGTGAAATGCAGAAGCAAGCCAGTCCTGAAAAGTGGTCCCCCAAAAGCATATTTCTACTCACCGCAGTTGCATAGGCAATACCCGCCGTTATCAGAGCAATGTATTCCGTATTCCGAACAATGCCCATCCCATGTATTGGCACATGTCACACTTTTTTCGACTGAAAGTAGAACAAAATTTAATAGTATAAATCATGAACAAATATTGTTTACATTCAGAAGATTTTTTTCGGACGTTGTAAAGATGACAAGTAGCTTATTTGAACTATTAGCATTCAGCAAGTGACAAATCCTTCGCTTGAAAAAAAAAATTGTCGGCCCTTCCACTTCGCGAAGCGGATTAACCAGCGAAGCTGAAAGGTAGGGCCGCGGTGTTTGTCACTGGGTTAATACCGAGGGTTCAATAAAGTATTTGTGAAGTATGAGGTTACACACACGTTTGTCTGCGATATAGAGAACGGCGTCACTGATGGTATGCCCGTAGACCGCTGTTGTTGCTTGTGTTCGATGTCTCGAGTTTGTTCAGCGACATGGATGGATGGATGGAAACAACTTTATTAAAATCCGGCGAAGTTTAACCACCCGGGCTCAGGTCTCCCATGAGGGGACTTCGAGGCCTTGCTTTGTCGCCGCCTCCCGGGCCCGCTGGACTGCCCACTCTTGTTTCTTGAGGTTGGAGCTGCGCAGGCCCACTTCGACGCAAGAGCCTCCGGAGACACTGCCATTTTCGCTGCTATAACAGGACACTCCCACAACATGTGGGAGAGTGTCGCTCTAGTTGCCTCACATAACTTGCAAAGAGCACTCGGGTATTGCGTGGGGAAAGTGTGCCGCAATGGCACAGAACTGGGAAAGGTCTGTGTCTGCAGTTGTCGCCAGACTACTGCCTGGCAAGTTTAAAATTTGGGGTAAGGTGGGGGAAATATCCTCCTGCCTAACTGGTAGTGCTTGGTGATATTGTCACGTACGAGTTTGTACCGCTGTGGACAAAATGACGTTGGTTGGGGAAGAAGAGGCTGAAGTGTCTCGGAGCTCGGTAGATGGTGTCACCCTGGCCACAGAGCTACAACCCTCTGTATATATTGTAAATACATATATTTTCTCCCCGTAACATTTTGGTGGAAGTGCGAGGTAATCTCGCCACAAGCCGGCCCTGGATCTTCGCAGCGGGCGTCACATCGGTTCCGCTGTTATGGCTACTGACGCCTCCGACGCTGACGCTGCCTCCGCCGCTCAGACACCGGCGGAAGTGGTACTAACCCAGCTACGTCACCCGGGAATCTTCACTGGCACTGGCAAGGTCGACGTCGAAGACTGGCTGACGTCGTATGAGCGCGTCGGTAAGCACAACAAGTGGAATGCCACACATTTGCTGGCCAACCTGATCTTTTACTTGGGAGGAACCGCGAAGGTATGGTTCGAGACGCATGAAACCGAAATTACAAGCTGGGACTTCTGCAAGGAAAAGCTACGCGATCTTTTCGGAAGGCCTGTGGGACGTCAAATGGAGGCCAAGCAAGAGCTAGCGTCTCGTGTCCAGACACCAACCGAATCATACGTCGCGTATATTCAAGACGTTCTGGCTCTCTGCCGTAAAGCGGACGCGGACATGCTAGAGGCCGATAGGGTTGGACACATCTTGAAGGGCATCGCAGACGATGCGTTCAACGTCCTGCTTTGCAGGAACTGCTCAACGGTTGAATCCATCATGAAGGAATGCCGGAATTTTGAGCAAGCGAAGAGCAAACGCATCGTACAACGCTTCGACCGACTTCCCAATACGGCTGCCACTTCCTCCTGCAACGACCCTCCGGCATCACATCCGCCTGCCACGCCAAGCTTGACACAGGTCATCCGCCGCGAACTTGAGGCTATGGCTCCAAGTTCTCACTGTCCCCATACGCACGACAACATGACCATCTCGCTCATTCAAGCTGTTGTCCGCCAAGAAATTGCCAACATGGACATCCAGTCTGCCGTCCGCCCACGTCCCACCCCTACCACTCCTGTCATTGCCTCTGCTGCACCTCGCCAGTCGTTCCCGAGTCGATATCAGAACCCATCTGAGTGGCTAACACCAGATGACAGGCCGATTTGCTTTGCTTGCTCCGGGGTCGGTCACATCTCCCGCCACTGCCGTAGTAGCCGCTGGTACTCCTCGCTTCGACCATACGATGATCGCCGCTTCAACCGAGACCCTCGGTCTCTGTCGCCCCTTTCTGAACCATACCATGCCGGCCTTCCCTCTCGGGGAAACACCACTAGCCGCTCGCCCTCGCCGCAACGCCGTCAGTCCCGCTCACCTACACCTCGACGCCCCTCGTCCCCGTCCTACGCGGGCCGCTTCTCGGGAAACTAAGCAATGCAGCCCCCGGAGGTGAGGCTGCGTTGACGACTCGGACTGCAAAACCTCTGCTGACCCCTGCTGCTCGACCGAACCTTGTTGAAATTTTTGTTGATGATCTACCCGTTCAAGCCCTCATCGATACTGGCGCTCAGGTGTCGGTTATGCGATCAGATCTTCGTCGCCGTCTCCGTGAAGTCCTGACACCTGCCGAGTCGCCTGCCGTTCGAGTGGCTTATGGCAGTACAACAGCCGTGATGGGAATGTGCGCCGCCCATGTTACCATTGCCGGTCGTCCTGTGTTAGTCCTGTTCACTGTACTGGCCGAGTGTCCCCACGAAGTGATTCTTGGAATCGACTTCCTGACTGCTCATTCAGCACTTATTGACTGTGCAACCGGCACCCTTCGCCTTGAACTGCCCCATTACTTTGCCGACCCGACCCAAGACCACAAGTCCCGACTTCGTTCTGCTGAATTTGTTCGCCTGCAACCTGATGCTGCGACCTACGTCCTCATGTCGCCTTCTCCTCCACTTCGAGATGGTCCTTACGTGGTGTCCCCACTTTGCGACGTTCTCCTGGCACGCCAAATCGCACTACCCAGCTCCATTGTCACTCGTGTTAACAATCGAGCGTGGCTTCCCCTTCTGAACTTTGGTTCGTGTCTGAAAGGGCTTCCTGAGGGTGTATCTCTCGCTTTGCTGTCCCCTTTGGAAGAGTGCGGAGTAGCTGCTCTTACGCCCGAACCACGATTCGACACTGCTGCAGCTTCCGACCGTCCTACTTCAAGCAACGACAAGTTTACGCCCATGATAGCTACTGACCTACGGCCTGCTTACGCCGACGCCCTTCGCCGTATTCTGATGTCCTATGAAGACATCTTTGATTTTGGAAATCGCCCGCTAGGTCGCACCCGTGTCGTCACCCATCCCATCCTCACTGGTGACGCTCCTCCTATACACCGGAGGCCCTACCGTGTGACAGCAGCTGAACGCCAGGTGATCCAAACGGAGGTGGACAAAATGCTCTCCAAAGATATTATCGAGCCTTCCTGCAGTCCGTGGGCGTCACCTGTCGTTTTGGTTAAAAAGAAGGACAATACCTGGAGATTTTGTATCGATTACCGTCACCTGAATAAGATTACGAAAAAGGACGTGTATCCGCTTCCGCGTATTGATGACGCGCTGGACTGCTTACACGGTGCAAGTTATTTTTCATCGATTGATTTGCGCTCCGGCTACTGGCAAATCGCAGTGGATGAACGAGATCGCGAAAAGACCGCCTTCGTCACCCCAGATGGTCTCTACCAATATAAAGTGATGCCTTTTGGACTGTGTAATGCCCCTGCTACCTTCGAGCGCATGATGGACTCTCTTCTGCGCGGATTCAAATGGACCACATGCCTCTGCTACCTTGATGACGTCATAGTTTTTTCACCGACGTTTGAGAGCCACCTTCACCGACTCTCAGCTATCCTTGATGTTCTTAGACGTGCTGGCCTACAACTCAATTCTGCAAAATTCCATTTCGGCCGCCGCCAAATACGACTACTTGGTCACTTGGTTGACGCTTCTGGCGTCCAGCCTGATCCTGACAAAGTTCGTGCCGTTGGGGAGTTTCCCCTCCGCGTTCTCCTACCGATGTCCGCAGTTTTCTAGGGCTGTGTTCCTATTTTCGGCGATTTATCCAGAACTTTGCCGAAATCGCTCGTCCTCTCACAGACCTTCTGAAAAAGGACACCACTTTTCGTTGGGGACCGGACCAGGCTGAAGCATTTTCAACGCTTATCAGTCGCCTTACCAATCCACCCGTGTTGGGTCATTTTGATCCGCATGCCTACACCGAAGTTCGCACTGATGCAAGCGGCCATGGCATTGTTGCTATCTTGTCCCAACGACAGCGGGACACCAACCGCGTGATCGCGTATGCTAGCCGTCTTCTTTCTGCACCAGAGCGAAGCTACTCGATAACAGAACGGGAATGCTTGGCCCTTGTTTGGTCCATTGCTATGTTCCGCCCTTACCTGTTCGGTCGACATTTCACCGTCGTGACAGATCATCATGCCTTATGTTGGCTATCCTCACTCAGAGACCCGACAGGCCGTCGTGGCCGCTGGGTTTTACGCCTGCAAGAGTACACGTTTTCCGTGTCCTACAAATCTGGGCGGTTACATAAGGACGCCGACTGCCTCTCCCGCTACCCTGTCGACCCACCGGATGGCACCGAAACCGATACAGATACCTGCGTTTTGTCGATCTCTGACTTCTCCCGCATCACCGACGAGCAGCGCCGTGACCCATATTCGCGATCCATCATCGAACGCATTACCTCGGAGCAACAGGACGCTTCTCTCCGTATGTTTGTTCTCCAGGACGGGACCTTATATCGACGCAATATGAATCTCCATGGTGCGGAACTGCTCCTCGTCGTTCCCCAGCATCTGCGCTCGACCATTCTCTCGCAGTTACACGATGCGCCTACCGCTGCTCATTTGGGTGTCTCCCGTACATATGACCGTGTGCGCAGACGATTTTCTGGCCTGGGCTATATCGCTCTGTTCGAAGCTACGTCGCTGCCTGCGAACTTTGCAAGGCCGCAAGAAGCCTCCATTGTCTCCCGCTGGCCACCTTCAGCCTATAGATATCCCCAGTGAGCCATTTTTCCGCGTCGGCCTGGACCTCCTTGGCCCATTTCCTACCTCATCCTCGGGCAACAAGCGGGTGGCTGTTGCGACGGACTATACCACGCGTTATGCCATAACGCGGGCCCTCCCTACAAGCTGCGCAACTGATGTGGCTGATTTTCTCCTCCATGAAGTCATCCAACATCATGGTGCCCCACGTCAGCTACTCACCGATAGAGGCCCCTGTTTTCTTTCTAAGGTTGTTTTCTCTTTTCAATGAGGTCATTTCTTCGCTGTCTAAATGGGGCACTTCAGGTAAGAAATCTGTGTGAAATGCTGGATGCTTAGGCTTTCGATATGCAAAGATATTGCAGTAGTAATCTAGAAGGGCCAGCTTAATTTCATTTTGGTCTCGATCCACAGTGCCTGTACCTTCTGTCTCGGCTTTTTCGTTCTCTCTTGCAGAAGTTTTCTGGCAGACGCAGTTTTACCGGTCCCTATATATAAAGATCAATTTATCAGAATGTATTGCGAAACGATGTTCTGAAATGTGTTAAAGACAGGTTAGTCCGGGCAGGGGTCAGAACGTTTTTCTTTAAACTTCACTAAAAACTTGGCTCGAAGGACGAACTGTGTTTCTGCGGGGGAGTTATTTATCTTTTTTGCAGGAAACCACCGACCGTAGAGCATCTTTTCATTGACTTTTGGGATGCTGTCTTCTACTGAAATGTCCTTCGAAGGACACTAGAGAAGGATCTTCTGGTAGGTTCGCAAGCCATGAGTTTTCTCTCTCTTCAAGGAAATAGCATCCCTTACGATGTACTTATGCTTCTCAGTTGTTATGGCAGAAGCAGGCCACATATGGATATCCCAAATGCTGATCCGCAAGCACGATCAGTTAACACTCATTTTGTTCAGTATGTCACGAAACTCCAAGATGTGCCGAAACACCATGGTGTTGAAGAGGAACTGCTTCAAATATTGGATGCCCTTACGCAGTAGAAGCTTCATAGATAAATGTAACCAGCCTTAGACTGGCTGGCGGATGTTTGGTTAATTATGGCATTAAAGAAGAAAAAATAAACAATAAAAAAACATTGTGCCAGTGGTGTAATGGGCTCAATGTGGGGTTTCCGTACTACACGGTGTGTGTTCGAATCATGCAATGGTACAATTTTAATAGCGTTTATTTAATCATCTATATCATACTGATTTGTTTAGAATGATGAGTTTATAAATTGTCGAAGCCCTTTAATGACAGGAAGGCGACATTTAGACAAATAAGTGTACTAACCATCCCTCCCATCCTAGCTGAACCACCCCGCTTGCAGCTACTGTCTAAACATGCACCATAATCTTCTCTGCTGATTATTCTACAAAACGCTATATTTGGAGCCTTGCGCCGATGTGTGTCAGCACCTTGCGGCTCTATGACAAAATATTGTGTTCAAGGCACGTGGGCCCACATGTAGGTGACGGTAAACGCACAGAAGTTTGCGTATTCAACTAGCCAAGCCTGAAATGGCGCTAGGGCGTTTTGGCGCACGTATGGAAAGCACAAACGGAATGTCACAGAAAATTATCCCGGGCACTTAGCCACAGAATGCTACGCATAAAAACAGGATTGTACGGTTAAGGCAAGAAAAGATAAAGAGTGATGAGGACCTGTTTGCCAGATATGAGGAAGCGGCTGTATATACAATTAGGCCAGCATCAAATGACATCGCGGCATAATTATTTTGACGACTCTGTTATGCACTTCAAGCCAATGAATGCATCACCGTGACAAATAGGCATTCTTGTCCAAGAAAGAGGCTGCCACTGCTGCCGTGAAGGCCTTCTGCAAACCAAAGCACAGCAGGAAAGACTGGCTCCTAGGACGACAAAGAGACCACTTGCATGGAAGTCATTCGTGTAATGAAATAACGGGCTACGGAAAAAACCACGACGGAAAAGAGTGAATTCTTCCGAAAGGCTACACAACCGGCAGGGAAGAAGCGAATTCATAAAAAAGGCATACAGAAGTACGTAGGTATGTAGAAAGCATTCCTTGCTCCGAGGATAAAAGCGGAAAGTAAGGTCCAGAACGTCACTGCTTTTTTTGCCCCTCGCATAACAGAATTCACTCATTGGCTCTTAGAAGACGACTTTGGCCACATTTGTAATGCGTATGTAAGATATGTGGTACGGATACGTAGTACTATTGCTCCGAAGTAGTCTGCAAATAAAATATTCTGGATCATTTATGCGTACGTTTCCTTTAGGAAATATCTCACACCTTGGTTCGTGAACATATATTGGTAGGATCAACAGGAGAATGACTAAAACAATAAATCGCGATTTAGCCTGAAAATTGAAGCCTCATTTGCAATAGCAGATTAGTAGGCAGTCATACAAAGTAAGGATAGTTGTTTTATCAGCTGTGTAAATTTACAGACCTTCGCTAACCCTATTGCAAAAACTAGCGCCTTCCAGTGCCTTCCAATGTGAAACCAACGCATTTTACGCGCTAGCGGAGATGCCCCGTCTGTAAAATCGGCGAGATTGTTTGTCAACGCAGGAAAATCGAGCCCCGGAGGATGAAGGATCCTTAAGGTAGAGAAGAGAATCGCAGCGTACGCACCCTTTCTGTTTGGATCAGGTACCTGCCTGATCCCGTAAGAGGAGATGATGAGGAGGGTTTTCCGTTTGACCAGATTATGCTGATGGGCCTCCGCAGTATATGCCGCTGCCGTATGGCTGGCTATTTTGTGACCCAGACGCAAGGCCAGCATGCATGTATTTCAGCGAAAGTGTGCACAGGTTTCTGGGGATATTGAAAGCGCAAACAGATGTTCCTGAGTGGCTCTCAAGGCTGGAGCCTTTGGTGGTGCTCAGGAAATTTTATAATGACAACGCCTGGCCGCAGTGGCAGTTTGGCCACTTGAGCGATCTGGCGCACTGTCTTTTGTTGTGTGTTCATTTGTTGTACTGTGTCGAAGCCCGGCAATGAAGAAAAAAAAGGCTGTATAGCCTAGTGCTTACGACGCCCGCTTTTTTTTTTCTTTCTTGGTAGTTTCTTGCTACGCACCACAAATTACGGCTGGCTTAAACAGCTGCGCTGTTCAAAAAATTATTCAAACAAAAACAAAGCACCAACAGACTGCTCTGCCAGTGACAAGAAGAGAGTCACGGTGCTCCCTTACTTGCCCAAGATTTCGCACAGCCTACTGAAGATAGACAATAACGTAAACGCAGTAGCGTACCCAGGATCTCTGCCAGGGGGGTTGACAGTTTGCCAATACCATCTAAATAGCACTAATTTCAATTTCTTCACGGGAAATTGTCAAAAAATGCGCTTTTTGTGAGTGTGCAGACGATTGCGCGTCTTACATCTTAGTTGCAGCACTCAAATGGGCAAGGAAAAAAGGGGGTTAAACAAAAGAGGGGGGTTAAGTCGGCCTCAGGGGGTGGGGCGGTTACAACCCCCGAAACCCCCCCTCCCCCCCCTGTCGGTGCGCCACTGCGTAAACGGTAAAGTTGTCTTTTTTGTTTTCTGGTGAAATTATCGATGCTATGCGAGCGTGTGAATGGTCTTACCACACGTGGAGATGTTTGTACTACTAAGCATTGGAGGCTGGTTTGTAACATGCACTGTAGTGTCGTTGATATAATTCGCCTGACCTGCCGAAAGAAGTACGTTGGCCTAACGGGCATATGTTTAAATGAGCGTCTGATAGAGCATTTTTACAATGTTCACACAGCTGTCCAAGGAAATCTTGCCATCCACTGCAAAGACTGCGATTGTGTGCCTGAATGTGATAAATGTGTCGTAATTTCCCAACACTCAGAGCAGCTTGCCCATGAGATTATAGAGGCTGAGAAGATACAGCGGCTGAATGACCATTGCATCGGCATTCCGTCTGTTGCCTTCGCGGAAAATGAAGCAAATATTTGGCTATGATATGATAGCGGATTATCTTTCTGGTTCATGTCTAAGCTGTATATTTCACGCGGTTTTCAGATTTTCTTTCTGGTTCATGTCTAAACTGTATATTTCAGGTGGTTTCATGAATAAAGCCTAATTGAAGTCAGCGCCTGTGTTGTGTGCTTTCTTCTGTCTTCGTCCTTTGCGCTGTGCAGTCATGTCGATATAGAATTTATTATTGGAAAGCACCATCGGCTAGGTCACAGCCTTCAATAGCACTGGATATTACCTCGAATTCTTCGCTGCCTCGGCGTAATGAGAGAAGCAAGGTAGCCCAACAATGCCCCCCATCTGTATTAGCTTCTGTGTAAGCGTATTATGCAGAAAAAAAGAGTATTATAATAGAGAAACTATACCGTGTCGGCAGCTTGCGAGTGAAAGAATATACTTACCACACTTGTGACTTGACCTGCTATTTTCGTTTAAGCAGCTCGGTCTTTGGTTTGCTCCGCATTGGCGTTTGCTACATTCTTCCCCCGTATCTAAAACAAAAAAAACGTAATTGTTTTGGTCAACATCTTGCAACTGTACTTGCTTCACTTGGCATTTTAACTTTAGTTTGTAGATATATTCCATAACGCTTCACTGCAAGAAGACATAGACATAAGAAAAAGGCGAACTCTACCATGACTACAGATCTCAGATTGACACGAACACGCGAGTACGAAACAGTAACTGCCAAAATACAGGTGAGCAAAGCAGGAAAAGTCAGAGACAAAGAACATGGGTAAATACATGTGACAGTTGTCATTTGTATGCATGGCTTCATAAAAATGTGACTTCTTTTTGTGATAGGACAATGGATGGCATATACACGCGTGCTTCCCTTTTTCATGAGAATTGTATCATGCAGGTACGATCATCTCTTTGTGAATCACGGAGGGTTGTTCGAAACAAGAGTTGCAGCTACAGTTGCAGCTAGAAGAGTTGCAGCTGGTATGTTGTGGCAAAAAAACCATATTTGACATTGCGCGCTTTGCACAAGTCTTCATACAACCGCTCCATGAGCCATTTATCTGCCAGTCTGGCCCACGTAAAAACGCTGCACGAGAGAGAGAGAGAGAGAGAGAGAGAAAACATTTGTTCATGAGGTGACGCTACTTCCTCATAGGGTGGAGCTCTTAGTTCAGGGCCCCATTGGCTTGCGTCAACCCGCGTGCCCGCTGCATCAGCCGTCGCTGCTCTTGCAGGTTTGAGCTGCTCAGCGCAGTCTCCCAGGAGGAAGGTGAAGGCGAAGGAATAGGGGAGTAGCCAGGAGAGTGTGAGCACTCGAGGAATGCTGTGCACAGCCTTTTATATACAGTCAATTTACCGGGTCCGCTATTTGATCTTGTGAATCTTTGACTTTTTGTCTAGTCAGGTGCTTTTTGCAATCTGAGAGGTATTGTGTGGAAAAACACGTGCCAGCTCTTGCGTTGGCTATCTTCCTAAAAAAGTATATATGGTAACAATGACACTTGGTCCCACTGAAATGTTGCCCCTTTATTTGCATCACTGCTATAACTGATTCGTCCCTGTCATTTCCTATGTATAGACTTTGCTACACTTACTAACGATTCGCTCACACTTGCGAAGCGAAAGAAAGGCTAAAAGGCCAAAGCGGACTAAAATCATTTTCCGACAACGTCCAAAATTGTTACATTTATGCCGCATCCGCTGCCACCGCTTTCACCTAAGCTTCCCATTAAGTGTCCACTTATCGCCGAGGCAGCGCTCTTCCAAACCCCGTTTTAAGCAGTATCTTCATTCAGTGATACATTGGTCATGAAAATAAATGAGTACGTGTGGCTTCGCTCGCACTGAATTTTAACAGTGAAATGCCCCTCATGGTTTTACAGCTAACTCCTCCTGAGTCACATCATCTTGTGGGTTGACCACGGTTGGGTTTTGCGGTTGTTTGTGCTGAATAATCCATGTTTTTCTAGCGCATGTGTCTATTCTTTTGTTCGTGTCTAATGGGCCGGGAAACATGCCCATGTGGGCACTATCACCATGCTAGACTGACTCTTTAAATATTTGTCATTCTGGCATTCGGCAATGCTAGAGCATTGGAGAGCAGGATATCTGTTTACTCCTACACAACACGTTCTAGCGTAAAGTAACAGGGAAAACGTCATTCAGCGAAAACACCTCGTAATCTCAGTTCAGTAAATTAGGTAGAGCGAAAGTGGAAAATTAAGTTCACTGGAGAAAAAAAGTTGTCGCAGTTTCACCTGAAAGGTGAAGCATCAATTGCGATAGCAAATTTGTAGAGAGATATACGGAGTAATGATATTAGCTTTATCAGCTGTATAAACTTGGACATGCAGCAGCACCGGCAACGCGCCGAACTGTTGTCGACGCCGTCGGCATTTTGCCCGCGTTCGCTCAAAATGCGTGCGGCGTTGGTGACTGTTGCCGGAGCTTCTGATATAAATAGGCACTTGGTGCCGCAGCTAAACGTCGCCTCCCTTCCCTCCCCCTTCCCCCCCTCCCCCACGGCCTCTCGCGCATCGGAAGAAGGCGCGTTTGCTCTACATATATGGTGATTGTAAAGGAGGAAAGAGACGCCTACTCCTGCAGCCCTTAAGGAAGCACGGCGCAGAACGCGCGTTTGTTCTCCGCCGTGCGTTCACTCCCCGTGAAAGAGCGCGTCCCTCGCGCCCTTTCACTCGCACATACAGCGTTCGGCGGCGCGCGGCCACGATTTCATCTCCATTGACGTCATACGGAACCTCACGGCGACGGCGACGGCGACGGCGACGCCGACGGCGACGCCGACGGCAGAAATCTGCTTTTGAGTGTCCATATAATTGCTATCGCAATAATAAAACCAACGTTCGGGCACGGATGAAAACTGACAAAACTACGCCTTGATGAGCACAACACCACGCTAAACAAATAAGGCGTCACTACCTGTAAAACGTGAGCTACAACCTAGCCGCCCACCATACCACCATATTGGTATCTATTATCTGCACCATAGATCACGGTTGTACTTCATTGAAGACAGCAAATTATATATGAACTTGCATACTACACAAGTTTTAAACATTAGGGCAAAAAAATTAAACAAGGATTACGCTGAACATTACGATGAAATTAAATCACTGCTGTACTTGATCGAAGACAGCAAATTATACTTGTACTTACGCCACATGGCGTAAACATTGAAATAATGACGCTGAAATTGAACATAGATCAATGTTGTACTTTATTAAAGTCAACATATTATACATTTACCTTGCATGCACTACAAGTTTGACGCCACGGTGCGTTAGCACAAAAAAGATTGCGTACCTTTCACTGGAGGCACAATGCTAAAGCGACAGCGGAGCTGATGAGCACCTAGCCAGTCCTGGCTTTTGGGCTAGGCTAATCACTATGAAGTCATCTCCAGCATTTTCCGGAATTTATTGATTATGATCGATTACCGATTAGCTTTAGACTGGCTAGCGATTGGTTATCGCAAGGTATTGGCCACGTATTTGAGCTAGGCTAAGCGCTACTACGTTATCCCCAGCTTGTCCCGGAATTTATTTATATTTGTCGATTATCGATTAGCTATTATTTCGCTATCGGTGACTGATTAAGTTTAAGCAATCCCATCTATGCTTATTAGCCTTAGGCAGGCTCAGCTTCGCTAGTTCACAGGGGTATGAGCCATTGTGCGTGCACCCTTTCTGCACTAGCGCCATGGTCGGCCCACATTTTCTGTATACGACCCATGGACTAACGGTCGGTTTAAACAGCTTCGCTGTTTTAAAAAAAAAAGACTGACATTGAACCTGAACATACATCACTGCCGTACTGCACCGAACACAACAAATTGCACATGTACCTTGGATACAATACGCGTTTTACGCTGCAGAGCGTAGGAATAAATTATGGTTCCGAAACATTGACGCTGGAAATATTTTGTCCGCTAAAAAAGAGGTAAGGAATTTGGGCAAAATAATAAACATAACTTGGTGGCACAACCCACCACCCTGATTCAAAAGGAATGCTCCTAGTACCCATCCATCCAGGATGTTGGCGCTCACCGGCACATGGACTGATGCGAGCTATTTTGGTGCGAACATAAAAAAATTGCCGCGTATCTGCGTGCTTCGCTGCAAATGTCGTTGAAAGACGATAGTCTTCTGCCGGCCGTACTACATGAGTGCTGATCTGATCCGCGGCCACCCGTGATGCTGTTCTCGTACCATTTCCGTCCTGGCATGAAGGTTTGTTTGAACAGATTTCATTTTACCGTATTATTTAATCAAGCGGCCATTTATGTTTTGCCCTGCCTCAGACAGCGCTTCCTTTATGTTGAATCGGCCGCATCTGGCTGGCATTGATAAAATTGAGGAGGCGCTGCATGAGACATGGACGCCATCTGGCAATACATCGGGAAACATGAGCTTGTGCAGAGGGTTTTCTTCCTCCATGGCAGAGGGCGCTCGTCGGCGCGCAGTCGGGGAACGTCGTTCGTCGGCGCGCATAGCATGGCATTTTCAGCGCAGCTTAAGACACTAGGGTCTTTAGAGTTACGTATCTATGTATTTTCTATTAAAGGAACACACCTCCTAATACTTACCTAGTGATGTTGCGCCTCAGATATGCGTAATATTTACTTTGTGATCGATAACGTTCACTAGTATGAACAGCCGTACCAGTTTAAGTAGTGTGGGCGGTAAGCAAGTGGTCCAACTTTGGCCGGGTGGCTGAATCGGGTGACAGACAGACAGACAGACAGACAGACCAAATTTTCAGCGTTTAAGTTCCCCAAGAAAGACTATCGTCTTTAAAAGAACCAGCAGCTCCTCCCCTATAAAGCAACTGTGGGTAAACAAAGCTTGTCTTCTGTTTCTTCGGGGTTCATCTGAGCGACATGCACTGACGAGTACCACGTTGTGCTCGAACCACAACCGGTCGCACGCATTGAAGCTGGTTCCAAAGTTCCGGTAGAGAAACTCGCGTTGAGATCTGGCCGTCGCACCGTGGACTCGGCGCTAGCGTTGCCGAGGCGTGCACCACCGTTATCGGGTTTCTGGTAGGCAAGACGACGCTGACGTTTAGCCTCAACATCGCGCTCCGACAGGTCGTGGTGTGCGGCTCTTCGGTTACGTCTTGTCTTGGCTTCGGAGCTCCTTACGCTAGAATTGCCGCTTCGACGATGAGCCCTTTACCTAGCGAGTTCACTGTGCCGTTGCTCAAACGCAGCCTGCTGCTCGGCGGAGCGCACCACGCGTGGCCTCCCCAAGTGGGCGCCGAGATTGATCTGAGGCGAGGGAAGGCCGACGGAGCGCGCGCCCAGCCCCTTCTTTTTAACAGCGAAGCTGTTTAACCTGGAGATAGTGCGGTGGTGTACGCCAGAAATGTTTACTGATCTTTGAGGTAGTGCAAAAAGAGTCCAATCGCAATGACACGTACCCCTGTGAACTATTGAAGCTGCTTAAGCTCGAAGATGGTCCGTCGAGTATACGCCGTATAACCTCCGCCTGGCGATGATGTCACCATGCGTCGCCTGGCAACGCTTTGCCACAGCTGCGCAGACCACGCCGAGCCTCGCCACTACTGCATGAGCCATGAAGTCATTGTGCGCGCTTTATCGGTTCGCCCCACCTTTGCCAAGTCATGTCGTCACCACGCCGTGCAGAGTGGCTCCCGAACCGAGACAACTTGGCCGAAGCGAGACAAAGCTAGGTGGGGTCGCCAGCTTCGCTTTTTGCCCAGTCTTCGCAGCACTAGTGCGAAGCTGCCCATAACTTTTTTTCCCTCCCGCGACGCTCCAAGTGACCCTCACTGCCTGCGCGCCTCACATGATCTTCCGCCACCGCAGCTGGAAGAGTTGGTCTATTGTGGGAGCAACCAGGTTTTTGCATGACCAAAACGTCATCGAAACTTGTGAGCAAATACTAGCTTCGCCTAAAAACATCAAGCTTAACTTGCACATAGCTCGCAGCTGCGCCTTAATGCAGACATTTACAGGCATGCATGACATACGTTTTACGTCGTACGCCGTAATATTTAACAAAAATCGTCACCCAAACACTGCATACAGATGGACTGTGCAGGCCCCGGTGTTTATCACTGGTTAATCCCGACGGTATATTAAAATATTTATGAATTACTAGTTACCACTTTGTGTTTCTTAATGAGGGTACACACACCTTCGGCTGCGACGGAGAAAACGACGTTACTGACGGTATGCCCGCAATCCGCCGCTGTTGCGTTGCTGCTTGTGATTCTTCAAAATTAAATTCCTTAAAAATTAAATCTGTCCTTCACGTAAGACAATGAATGGCTCATACCCGCTTTATCAATGGCTCATACTCCCGTAAACACGGCCTGCCTACTACAACGACAGTAGAAAAGTGAAATTCTACCCTCTAATGAAGAGGGGCAACGAACCCAGCTGAGGAAGCACATGACGACGACGAACTCGGGAGCATTGGCACGAGCGTATTCATGCGGTTCCTCCGAGGGGTGTCAACGAGCCAGTTTTGCTAATTAAGTTAATGAAGAAGACGACGGCGCTTGAGCCATTGCTGATGATCAT
>NC_051160.1:49212557-49312136 GCF_013339745.2 Dermacentor silvarum
AAGTACGCAAAAATGTATGTTCACTCATCGCGTTGATCATTATCTCAAAGTAGGGATTGTATCGTGCCACATCAAAGTCTTTTCAGTCATCTCTTCCACGAATATCTCGAGAATGGAACCTGCTTCCAGCAGACATCGTTACTATTACTGATAATGCCTTTAAAGTCATCATCATCATCAGCCTATATTTATGTCCACTGCAGGACGAAGGCCTCTCCCTGCGATCTCCAATTACCCCTGTCTTGCGCTAGCGTATTCCAACTTGCGCCTGCTAATTTCCTAACCTCATCATCCCACCTGACTTTCTGCCGTCCTCGACTGCGCTTCCCTTCTCTTGGTATCCATTCTGTAACCCTAATGGTCCACCGGTTATCCATCCTACGCATTACATGGCCTGCCCAGCTCCATTTCTTCCGCTTAATGTCAACTAGAATATCGTCTACCCCCGTTTGTTCTCTGATCCACACCGCTCTCTTCCTGTCTCTTAACGTTACTCCTAAGATTTTTCGTTCCATTGCTCTTTGTGCAGTCCTTAACTTGTTCTCGAGCTTCTTTGTTAACCTCCAAGTTTCTGCCCCGTATGTTAGCACCGGTAGAATGCAATGATTGTACACTTTTCTTTTCAACGACAGTGGTAAGCTCCCAGTCAGGATTTGGCAATGCCTGCCGTATGCACTCCAACCTAATTTTATTCTTCTGTAAATTTCTTTCTCATGGTCAGGGTCCCCTGTGAGTAATTGACCTAGATAAACATATTCCTTTACAGATTCTAGAGGCTGACTGGCGATTCTGAATTCTTGTTCGCTTGCCAGGCTATTGAACATTATCTTTGTCTTCTGCATATTCATCTTCAACCCAATTCTTGCACTTTCTCGATGAAGGTCCTCAATCATTTGTTGTAATTCCTCTCCATTGTTGCTAAATAGGACAATGTCATCTGCAAACCGAAGGTTGTTGAGATATTCGCCATCGATCCTCACTCCTAATTCTTCCCAGTCTAAGAGCTTGAATACTTCTTCTAAGCATGCAGTGAATACCATTGGAGAGATTGTGTCTCCTTGCCTGACCCCTTTCTTGATAGGTATCTTTCTACTTTTCTTGTGGAGAACCAAGGTAGCTGTGGAATCCTTGTAGATATTTGCCAAGATATTCACGTATGCCTCCTCCACTCCTTGATTACGCAATGCCTCTATGACTGCTGATATCTCTACTGAATCGAATGCCTTTTCATAATCTATGAAAGCCATATATAGGGGTTGATTGTACTCCGCAGATTTCTCGATTACCTGATTGATGGCATGGATATGGTCCATCGTAGAATATCCCTTCCTGAAGCCAGCCTGTTCTCTTGGTTGACTGAAGTCAAGTGTTGTCCTGATTCTATTGGAAATTATCTTGGTGAATATTTTATACAATACTGAAAGCAAGCTAATGGGTCTGTAATTCTTCAATTCTTTAACGTCTCCCTTCTTATGGATAAGTATAATGTTGGCGTTCTTCCAGCTCTCTGGTACACTTGAAGTTGTGAGGCATTTCGTATAAAGGGCCGCAAGCTTTTCAAGCATGATATCTCCTCCATCTTTGATTAAATCTACTGTTATTCCATCTTCTCCAGGCGCTTTTCCCCTGGTCAAGTCTTTCAAGGCCCTTCTAACTTCATCGCTAGTTATAGAAGGAGCTTCTGTATCCGGTTCATCACTATTTCGAATGGAAGAAGCTTGGTTGTTTTGGCTACTGTACAGGTCAGTATAGAATTCTTCTGCTGCTTTTACTATGTCATCGAAATTGCTGATGATTTTACTATGCTTATCTTTCAGTGCATACATCTTGCGTTGTCCTATGCCTAGTTTTCTTCTTACTGATTTCATGCTGCGTCCATATTTTACGGCTTCCTCAATTTTTCCCACGTTATAATTTCGAATATCCCTTACTTTCTTCTTGTTGATCAGTTTTGACAGTTCAGCGAATTCTATCTGATCTCTTGAGTTGGACACTTTCATGTTTTGTCGTTTCTTTATTAGGTCCTTTGTTTCTTGGGAGAGCTTCCCTACAGGTTGCTTTGGTGCTTTACCTCCCACTTCAATTGCTGCTTCTGAGATCAGCCTAGTTACGGTTTCGTTCATTATCTCTATGTTATCTTCATCTTCCTGTTCTAAAGCTGCATATTTGTTTGCGAGCACCAGCCTGAATTGGTCTGCTTTTACCCTTACTGCCTCTAGGTTGGCCTGTTTCCTCTTGACTAATTTCACTCTCTCTCTCTTCAAATTGAGAGAAATCCTAGACCTCACTAACCTATAGTCACTGCACTTAACCTTACCTAACACTTCTACAACCTGCACTATGCTTGGATCGGCAGAGAGTATGAAATCTATTTCATTCCTTGTTTCTCCATTAGGGCTTTTCCAGGTCCACTTCCTGTTGCTGCGCTTCCTGAAGAAGGTATTAATTATTCGGAGCCTATTCCTTTCCGCGAATTCTACTAACATCTCTCCTCTTGCATTCCTAGAATCGATGCCGTAGTTGCCAATGGCTTGCTCACCAAACTGCTTTTTCCCCACTTTTGCATTGAAGTCGCCCATGACTAAAGTATACTGAGTTTGCACCTTTCTCATTGCTAGTTCAACATCTTCATAAAACTGTTCAATTTCTTCATCATCGTGACTAGAGGTTGGTGCATAGGTTTGTACTACCTTCATTTTGTACCTCCTATTCAGCTTTATTACGACGACTGCTACCCTTTCATTAATGCTGTAGAATTCGTCAATGTTGCCCGCTACGTTGTTATGCACTAAAAATCCTACCCCGGATTCTTTCTTATCTGGAAGACCTCTGTAGCAGAGGACGTGGCCGTTAGTCAGTACTGTGTAAGACTCACCAGTTCTTCTAACCTCACTAAGGCCAATAATATCCCAGGAAATGCCTGATAATTCTTCAAATAGTCCTGCTAAGCTAGCCTCACTCGAGAGGGTGCGCGTGTTGAACGTTGCCAGGTTCAGTTTCCATTGGCGGCCTGCCTTGACCCAGAGATTCTTAGCACCCTCTGCCGCGTAGCAGGTCTGACCGCCGCCTTGGTCAGGTGCTCCGCAGCCACTGGGAACTGAGGGCCATGGGTTAATTGTCGGAGTCATGAGGGAGGTAGTGGCCGAATACTGCACCAGGGAGGCCAATTCCTGTTCTGGGGAGGGAGTGACTTTGATGAAGCTTAGTGGGCCTGCCTAGTTTGGTTGCACCTGAACTAGTATAGCCCCACTAGCTCTCGGCAATATGTATTTTTTTTCTTTGCCGGTGTCAGGCACCACTCCATGCCTGAAAATGTAGTGGATTGGACCAGGATTTAGCACTCGCTAATATTGCATAAATATCAGATATTTTGTACTCACCAAATATTATTACTGTCTCGTTTTCCTAACCTGATTTTATGTTCATTCCATTTGTACCTTAGCTAACGTTGTATATTATCAGCAATGATTATTTCTTCTGTTTATTGTAACCTTTTAAAACTGTTCATACCACTCCCCTCGGCTATGCCCCCTGGCCTTGAGGGTAATACAAATAAATAAATAAATAAATAAATAAATAAAGGCAAAGCAAATTACAATGATGACATAGGACATCCGGTGTCTTACAAGAGAACGAGCGTCAATGCGCTGTGCAAACAATCCATTCACAACCAGACTTGCACAGTTGTGATACATTTTTCAACCTCCTTCTCATTATACAGAAACCAAGCCAGCATGCCCCAATATTACAGAAAGAATGTCCTGGCACTCACTGTCAAAGGCTCTTGAAAAATCAACTTGTATATCATCGTTCTTTCCAACTGAGCGTCACAGTGTTCAACAATGCTCCTTGCACGTGAATATTTGTAAAAATGCTT
Organism: Dermacentor silvarum; assembly: GCF_013339745.2. Taxonomy (NCBI): domain Eukaryota; kingdom Metazoa; phylum Arthropoda; class Arachnida; order Ixodida; family Ixodidae; genus Dermacentor; species Dermacentor silvarum. The sequence continues at coordinate 49,216,435 of NC_051160.1, forward strand.
CTGCCTTTGATCCCGCAGGTCTGATGCTGGCCTGCTGTATGTGTAACAGCACATTCCAACCAACAGCCAAAACTTTCATAAGTACCTTTGTGTCCACATTTGATAACGCCATCGGCCTGTAGCCTTGTACTGACCAAGACTGAGCTTCGTGAGTAGACTTCGGAATCAGCACCGCGTGTGCTCGTGAGAACGAGGATGGTAATCTCCCTCTTTGGAAAGCTTCAGTTGATGCACGCCACAAGATGAATGCGAATTGCGACATAAATGCCTTGTAGAAGGCAGTTGTTAAACTGTCTGGACCAGGTAATTTTCATTTGTTGAGGTCCTCAATAGCCATTTCCAATTGTTTGACGTTGTTTTCTGTTTTCAATGAGGTCATTTTTTCGCTGTCTAATTGGGGCACTTCAGGTAAGAAATCTGTGTGAAATGCTGGATGCTTAGGCTTTCGATATGCAAAGATATTGCAGTAGTAATCTAGAAGGGCTAGCTTAATTTCATTTTGGTCTCGATCCACAGTGCCTGTACCTTCTGTCTCGGATTTTTCATTCTCTCGTGCAGAAGTTTTCTGGCAGACGCACTTTTACCGGTCCCTATATATAAAGAGCAATTTATCAGAGTGTATTGTGAAACGATGTTCTGAAACGTGTTAAAGACAGGTTAGTCCGGGCAGGGGTCAGAACGTTTCTCTTTAAACTTCACTAAAAACTTGGCTCGAAGGACGAACTGTGTTTCTGCGGGGGAGTTATTTATCTTTTTTGCAGGAAACCACCGACCGTAGAGCATCTTTTCATTGACTTTTGGGATGCTGTCTTCTACTGGAATGTCCTTCGAAGGACACTAGAGAAGGACCTTCTGGTAGATTCGCAAGCCATGAGTATTCTCTCTGTTCAAGGAAATAGCATCCCCTACGATGTACTTATGCTTCTCGGTTGTTATGGCAGAAGCAGGCCACATATGGATATCCCAAATGCTGATCCGCAAGCACGATCGGTTAACACTCATTTTGTTCAGTATGTCACGAAACTCAAAGATGTGCCGAAACACCATGGTGTTGAAAAGGAACTGCTTCAAATATTGGATGCCCTTACGCAGTAGAAACTTCATAGGTAAATGTAACCAGCCTTAGAATGTCTGGCGGATGTTTGGTTAAATATGGCTATAAAGAAAAAAAAAACAATAAAAAAAACACTGTGCCCGTGGCGTAATGGGCCCAGTGTGGGGTTTCCGTACTATACAGTGTGTGCTCGAATCGTGAAATGGGACAATTTTAATAGCGTTTATTTATTGATCTATATCATACTGATTTGTTTAGAATGATGAGTTTATAAATTGTCGATGCCCTTTAATGACAGGAAGGCGACATTTAGACAAATACGTGTACTAACCATCACTCCCATCCTAGCTGAACCACCTCGCTTGCAGCTACTGTAGAAACCTGCGCCATAATCTTCTCTGCTGATTATTCTACAAAACGCTATGGTTGGAGCCTTGCGCCGATGTGTGTCTGCACCTGGTGTCTCTATGACAAAATATCGTGTTCGAGGCTCGTGGGCCCACATATAGGTGACGGTAAACGCACAGAAGTTTGCGTATTCTACTAGCGAAGCCTGAAATGGTGCTAGGGCCTTTTGGCACATGAATATGCAAAGCACAAACGGAATGTCACGGAAAAGTATCCGGGCACATAGCCACAGAATGCTACGCATAAAAACAGGATTGTACGGTTAAGGCAAGAAAAGATAAAGAGTGATGAGGACGGGTTTGCCAGATATGAGGAAGTGGCTGTATGTGCAATTAGGTCAGCATCAAATGACATCGCGGCATAATTATTTTGATGACTCCTTTATGCACTTCGAGCCAATGAATGCATCACCGTGACAAATAGGCGTTCTTGTCCAAGAAAGAGGCTGCCACTGCTGCCGTAAAAGCCTTCTGCAAACCAAAGCAGAACAGGAAAGACAGGCTCCTAGGACGACAAAGAGACCACTTGGAAGTAATTCGTGTAATGAAATAATGGGCTACGGAATAACCACGACGGAAAAGAGTGAATTCTTCAGAAAGGCTCGACAACCGGCAGGAAAGAAGCGAATTCATAAAAAAGGCATACAGAAGTACGTAGGTATGCATAAAGCATTCCTTGCTACTAGGATAAAAGCTGAAAGTAAGGTCCAGAACGTCACTGCATTTTTTTGCCCCTCCCATAACAGAATTCACTCATTGGCTCTTAGAAGACGACTTTGGCCACATTTGTAATGCGTATGTAAGACATGTGGTACGGATACGTAGTACTATTGCTCCGAAGTATTGTGCAAATAAAATATTCTGGATCATCTATGCGTACGTTTCCTGTAGGGAATATCTCACACCTTGGTTCGTGAACATTGATTGGTAGGATCAATAGGAGAATGACTGAAACAATAAATTGCAATTTAGCCTGAAAATTGAAGCTTCATTTGCAATAGCACATTAGTAGCAGCCATAGAAAGTAAGGATAGTAGTTTTATCATCTGTGTAAATTTACAGACCTTCGCTTGCCCTATTGCAAAAACCAGCGTCTTCCAGTGCCTTCCAGTGTCAACCCAACGCATTTTACGCGCTAGCGGAGATTCCCCGTCTGTAAATTCGGCGTGATTGTTTGTCAACGCAGGAAAACGCAAGCAACAAGGTCAATTCCCTCACTGTTGCTGCCGCGCTTGCTGACTCCAGCGTTTTGACAGCGAGTTTTTGCGGTCATCGAGTGACATGCTTTCATGTTTGCTTCTGCTCGCGTGGCACTATGCTTGTTCATTTAGTTAGTTTGCCTATGTTTGCAAGTTTATACGGCGGCGAAAACTGCTATCCTTACTTCGTACAGCTGGACACTAATTTTGTTTTCGCAAACGATGCTTTGCCTTTCGGGCGACAGCACGAGTTTTTTTTTTTTCTATCTGTATCATACTTGACCCTGAAATCGTGCTTATCATTTTCAGATGCAACATCGGATGAAGTCCAATTTAAATATAAACGTTTATGCAGGTGAATAAATTTTTTAAAGAATGTCGAGAATGTTTCGCTAGGATTCCAACATAAATTAGTCGCAGTGGAAGCTTTTATTCTGTTCCTTAAAATATAGCCCATGCAGCGCAGCTAGAGCTACATGAGCCTGCCACGTTTGCCTTAACTCTATAGGGTATGCAGAAGGAGCAGCCGTCACTCTACCACTTTGGTTTTGTATGGAAAGCTGGTTATGGGAGTAATGGGACTCGCATAGAATCAGTGTACCGACACGCCATATCGTCAGCGCCGAACGACATATTGCATGAGGCGTGTTTGTAGCCACGTTAATCTCTTGCGTTTCCCACTGAACGCATTGCACCATCTAACGGCAGCGCTAAATTTGTGCGCGGTGACTCTGTGAATATATTGACACGTATACATGTTTATCTTTCACCGGTGGCCGCTTTCCACCAGCTAACAAATGTTAAACGTTATCGCTCGGCGCAGGACGTGCCTGTATCGGAAGTTTCTAGAACGTTAATCAATGCTTCTTTTCGGGAAGAAGTCCGTACTCCGGCAGAAGTCCTTGCTGCCTACGGCTAGCTCGCTGTTCCTTGGCGACGTTGGTCTCGTCCTCCGGTTTCGGGCTTGGGTCGCGGCTTTGCGGGGGCGTTCGGTGCATGAACGAACTAGCACCTCCACCAGATGTCACGTAGTAGTGACGCTCAAGAAAACAGTCGTAAAACTGTGTATAACGAAACTGATTCTTTATTGGGCGAACATGTGCCCACAAAAGCAAGCTACACTCAAAGCACAACGATAGCGGCGAACACAGTCGGCGATCGTTGAAAATCTCATCAGCGGCGCGACGCGTCGGCTTTTATACCTGAGTCATCGAAGGTTCCAGATTAATCCCTGATGCCCGCGTGTCTTCCAGAAAGTTCTAGACAATTCGCGTCGGTCACACAATCAGATAACATAAGCGTCGCTGAAAACAGGCAACGAAAAGAAGCATTGATTAACGTTCAAGAAACTTCCGATACAGGCGCGTCCTGCGCCGAGCGATAACGTTTAACGTTTGTTAGCCGGTGGAAAGCGGTGTTGGCAAGCCCGGCGACCATGTTTGGGTCTGGACTCCGATACGCCGACGAGGACTTAGCGAGAAACTGTTACGTCGCTATTTCGGACCCTATAAAATCATCCGACGTATTGGCGCACTGGACTATGAGGTCGTGCCAGACGGCATTTCGCAATCCCAGCGACGCCGCGCACGTCCTGAAGTCATCCACGTGGTGCGTCCTAAGCCTTTCTACGCCCGCTGAAGAGCTTATAGGTACTTTGTTACTTCGTTATTTTCTTTCTTTATTACGCGTCGTTTTGTTTTCGCTTTCGCGTTTGCTTGTAGCATCGGGACGATGCTTTTTAAGGGAGGGTATTGACACGTATACATGTTTATCTTTCACCGATGGCCGCTTTCCACCAGCTAACAAATGTGAAACGTTATCGCTCGGCGCAGGACGCGCCTGTATCGGAAGTTTCTAGAACGTTATCAATGCTTCTTTTCGTTGCCTGTTTTCAGCGACGCTTATGTTATCTGATTGTGTGACCGACGCGCATTGTCTAGAACCTTCTGGAAGACACGCGGGCATCAGGGATTAATATGGAACCTTCGATGACTCAGGTATAAAAGCCGACGCGTCGCGCCGCTGATGAGATTTTCGACGATCGCCGACTGTGTTCGCCGCTATCATTGTGCTTTGAGTGTAGCTTGCTTTTGTGGGCACATGTTCGCCCAATAAAGAATCAGTTTCGTTATACACAGTTTTACGACTGTTTTGTTGAGCGTCACTACTACATGACAATATATTCAGACAAGATTGTGTTATTATACATGTTGTGGGGTCCATTCTAGCCAGAACACAGAAAAAATTAACATTTATTTTGTGCTTCAGTATTAGCATATACCCTAAGACACAGCATCAGCGACCCAAGTTGGCATAAAAGACGTATTTTGCTCAGCTAACCCTGGATATGCACAGCGCAAGCTTGATTTAACCTGGTTAAGTCTTGGTTTCACTTGGTTAGCCTTTGTAATTAATGCTTAATTAAACTGTAATTATTATACTTAGGTATACACTCATCGATATAAGCCAAGTATAAATTACAGGCCAACAACTCCAAGCGTTCAGCGAGCCGAATGCTAGCTCTTCCTCAGCATGCGACGCTAGCTTCACGCACTTGGCATTCCGGACCCTCTCCAGTGAAGCAGTTCGCCGGGCGAAAGACGCGTGCCAGACGCCGCGGGGTGGTCAGACCATAGAGAAAGAAACGCTGCCAGCTGCGGTGGTTGCCAAGCAACGGCTCAGCTCGCAGTGCTGCCAGCGGCCACAGCGAAACGGCGAGAATTCAGCCAGCGTAGCTTTCGCTACAAAAATTAACAGTTCTGTTGTGCTTGAGTATTGGCAGATACCCAAAGACAAATGCTCAGCGACCCAAGTTGGTATCAAAGAGGTACATTGAAGGGCAGCACCCAGTGGCCCGTGCCCATGACCATAGTTGGCGGAAGAGGTTCATAAGGAACGGCACACACCCAATGGCCCATACACTCTAACCCAAATTGGTCCGATGGTTGGTTCAATCCCTGTTCCTCAGCACTGCAGCGCAATATTATTAATAGTAGACCAGGTAATATCTATGTACACAGTGGCCCATGTTGGCGGTAAAACGATTAGTGACCCTGCTCTATAGTCGCCTGAACGGGAGTGAAGTTTCTAAAGAATGCTGACTGCAATTTTGTGGCCTTGGTTGATCAAAAGACGACACCACATTACAGGACGTGCTGATGACAACCACCACTCTTCTTCCACAAGCAAACGATGCAGCATTTCTGGTCTACATTAAAGAACCCCAGGTGGTCAAAAACAATCCGGTGCCCTCCACTACGGCATGCCTCATAATCAGAACTGGTTTTGGCGCGTAAAACCCCAGAAAGAAAGAAGGAATATTTATTGTTGCATTGGCAATGTGGACTTCACTGTAACTGTGATTCGCATGCTGTCACATGAAACAATGAAATAATTATCTGAAGACCGCACTAGTCGGTTAGTGCGTTTGCTATCATCCACAATTTTCTGTGTCTGAGTGTGTAGCCCTAATAGCAGTCCTTTAAATGTGAATAAAGTGTCTCTGTGTAATGTCGACACTAATTATGTAGCCTCACTTTCCAGATTCTAAAAGGCATAAGCGCATCTGTGCCATCTACAACAGAAACCAACATAATTTCTGTGCGCGTGTTTGGTGCATTGCTGTATTTATTGGCTCTTGACGATTGATTATTGTAATACGGTTCGGAATGACACTTTACCGGAATGACACTTTACCACTTCGCTGGAAGTACCCAACCTGACATTCACTGACATAATCTGTACTCTCAAAAAGCATCCTAAGGTTGCCAGTTTGACGTTATAAAGTGGAAACTTGGTCGAGTTGGTGATTCATTATCGACATGACTGCACAGCCTAAAAGACCAGGGCAGCAGAAAGGACACAACTTAGACACTGTCTTCAACTAAGCTTTACTTACGAAACATCCTGAAATATATGCTTTTGAAATTAGCCAAAAATTATAAAATGTTCTGCTTGACGTCACACTTTTTATGATCCTTTATTGTATCACAGCTAGGCACTAGAATTAATTTCTGGGGAGGGCAACAGACGGCATGGTGATGCGAAGTTCACACTGCCTCTGCATCTTGTCAGGCTCTATAATCTCACGCGTAAACTCGTCTCGGTGTTTGTAAATTACGATACATGTATCATATTCAGGCACAAAACCACATTCTCTGCAGTGAACGCGATGATGACTTTTGACGGCTGTGTGAACGTTGTAAAAATGCTCTTCCAATCGGTAATTTAAACATCTGCCCATTTGGCCAACGTACTTCTTTCCGCAAGTCAGGTGAGCCAATTAAACCACACAGACTGCGCATGCCACAAAGCGCCTCTCTGGTTAGAAGCGCAAATATTTCGTCGTTTGGCAAGATCATTCACACGTCTGCAGAGCACTGATAACTTCCCCGGAGTAGAAAACTATACTTTAACATTTGCTTTATTCTCTGCCTTCTTCAAGCTGTGCGAAATCTTGTGCAAGTAAGAGAGCATCCATGACTCGTTATTGTCACTGGTAGCGCAGTCTGCTGGTGCTTTGTTTCCTTGCTTGATTTTCTTATCTTTTCTCATACTTTTGTCTTGTGAAGGTCAAGGTTATTTAGCCTGCTGTTTGAGATGTACTTTGCCAATTCAAATAGTGTTTGTCGCCCCTTTTTCTGACGCATGAACTGCCGGTCGATGCCCAGTTGAGGTGTCTAGATTTCCGACTTAGTTTCTTTAGAGATCACCTGTGATTGAAGTATGAGCCCCAAGAGAACAGACCACTCTTGCCTTATCTGTCAGCCCATTCCAAGCAGGTGAAACGGGGTATTGTGAATCTCCGCTTCACAAATGCCCTAAATAAGTCTTTCTGCCACTACTTAGTGCGCAGACGCCTAGCGCGGGCCTCCTGCCTGATATGTGCTGAGGTATCCCGAGCTTTTGTTAGATTTGGAAGCAGGATAGATGTAAAAACGCTTAAAGGAATACGGACACGAAATCTGAAAATTTTTCGAAAATGCTGAGAATGAATCCTAAGTGTGTGATTACACCGAAAAGAAGGTGTCCTTTGGCTCATTTTTGAGCCGATGGCTTTATTTTTGGCGTTTTTGTGAGCGCGCGCCTCGCCGCCCGACCCGCGGGAGTTGGAAGGCGCGACGTCACGACCCCCTTGTCGGATAGCCAGCCTGCCTGCCGCGGTCATTCGAAGCGCGCCGACGCCGCCATCGCGAGCATGGATTCGAGTTCTCCCGATCTACGGGCGGCGCTGGCCAAAATGAAGCGAGGTACTGCCCCAAGCCGGGGTGGTATTACGGTCACTCTCCAGGCCAACCTTCCCGACTCAGCATACCTCTCGCTCTTACATTTAGTCAACACATTATGGGAGGGAGAACCCCTCCCCGCGGAATGGACCACTTCGGTGGTCACATTCATTCCCAAACCCGGTAAGCCCGTCAGCACTGAGGCATTGCGCCCCATCTCGCTCACTTCCTAGCTGTGCGGGCAAACTCATGGAGACCATGGTCCGCGACCGTCTCTCCGCATATCTGGAAAGGAAAGACGTCTTTGCTGACTCGATATTTGGGTTTCGATCACATCTGTCGGCACAGGACGTCCTTCTCCAACTCCAGCATGACATCATTGTACCTAATACTATGCGCCGCAATGACAAAGCCGTTCTGGTCCTCGATCTCCGAGGCGCCTTCGACAATGTCAAACATAGTAGTATCCTTACTAACCTTAGCACCACGAATTGCGGATCTAGAGCTTTGGGGTACATCTGTGCATTCCTTTCACATCGCACCGCCTTCATCCGCATCGACTCTGCAGAAGACGGTCCGTACCCACTAGGCACCCGGGCTACACCACAGGGAGCGGTCCTCTCACCGCTCCTCTTCAATCTAGCCATGCTCCAACTTCCTTCGCTCCTCGCCCAAGTAGAGGACACACACAACGCTCTATACGCAGATGACATTACCATCTGGACCAACTCGGGCTCCCCGGCCAAATTGAAGACCGCATGCAGCGCGCTGCGCTTATTGTGGACACCTACGCCTCATCATTTGGCCTGGAATGTTCCCCTACCAAATCATCTCTTCTCTCAATCTCACCTCTACCGCCACCTCAGATATATCTCCCGTCTGGCTCGATACAGGTCGTCTCAGAAATTCGCATATTAGGCCTCCACATCTCCTCTACTCTCAACCCTGGTTCTACCATTGCCCGTTTTCGACGCACTAGCGAGCAGGTTAGCCGTATGATTCGGCGGGTCTCCACCAAACGTGGCGGCCTCCGCGGCTGGCACTCCCTCCTCTTGGCTCAAGCGTTTGTGACCAGCAGAGTCCTTTACGCCACTCCCTACCTTCGCTTGCGTCGCCACCACGAGAACCAGCTGGACGCACTGCTCCGCTCGGTTCACAAGCGAGCACTAGACCGTCCCATTGCTACCTCCAATCGCCGCTTTGCGGCCTTGGGAGTGCACAACTCGTATGACGAGTTGCGGGAGGCCCATCTCGTCAACCAAGTCAATCGCCTGTCCTAGACGACTCCTGGGCGCCGCCTTCTGGATAGACTCTCACTGAACCAGATCTCTACGCCACTTCCCCCTGCTTCCGTCCCGGAACTATGGCGGCACAAACTTTGGGTCGAACCTCTTCCTCGCAACATGGATCCCACTCAACACACAGGCAGACGCCTAGCCCGAGCACACTCTCCTCACACTCGGTACTCCGATTCTCCTGGCGTCTTCTATGTAGATGTCTCGGGACCAACTCCCTCCGGACACTTTACGGCCGCAGTGATCTCCGAGGGTCACCACATTGATGGCCTCTCTTTCCGCTCGCCGGACAAAACACAGGCCGAAGAGGTGGCCACCGCTTTGGCCGCCTCTCACCCCACCTCAAGGGTCATTATCACGGACTCGCGCTACGCCTGTTACCGATACCTCCAGGTTACCATAGCCCCTCGGGCCGCCCACATTCTTCGGGCGGCCTCATGGCGCTTTGAGCCTCACTCCATCCGTATCGTTTGGTCTCCTGGCCACGCGGGTCTCCCCGGTAACGAAGCGGCGCATGCCGCTGGCTGCGTCTTTCCCTCCCGGGCCGTTACCACCTCTGACTATGCGTCTACCCCAGACACTTAAGCCCTTACGCAGTACCGCGCAATTCTAGAGCATTATCGCAGCTCACGCCGCCTTTACCCAGACCCTGCACGGGGCCTCTCTAAAGCGGATGAAAGACTTCTGAGACGCTTGCAGACTAACACCTTCTTGTGTCCTGCGGCCACCCAGCATTTCATGCCGGGTATACACGGCTACTGTGCGCATTGTGGGGTCCTGGCCGACACCTATCACATGATGGCAGTATGCCCCTCCATACCCCTTCCTTTTTCATCCCCCTTCCCCCTACCCACAAGAGAGGCTTGGGAATAGTTCCTGCTTGGCTGCTCTACCCTGGACGCTCAACGCTCCCTGGTGGCCCGCGCCCGAGCGGCGATCATTTCCAGTGACTTCAGGAATAGGGAGACCACCCAAGTTCTTCTGTAGAGCAACTCTCTGTACTTTTCTGATTAAATGTTTCTCCACCACCTCGTTAAGAGCGGTACCCGAGCGACGAGCGTCACTGGCGCAGCGAAACGCACGCGCGCCGAACGCGGGAACGAAAAGGACCAAGCGTCAGACGCTAGCAACGAGGAGCCTCCGAAAAAAACGACGCAAGGGAGACGACCAGGCTTACGACCAAATCCAATTGTACCAACGGACGCAAGAGCCACCGAAAAGCAGGCCTTGCAACAAGGCCTACCTGCCGAAACAGACGGCACTGGTGACAAGAAAAGCGTCTAGCCATGCGGCGGACGCGAAAGGTAAGTGTCATGCTCTCGTTCTCTTCTAAGCTCTGCAAAATGACTTCTGCTCTTACGCTTAAACTTGCCAGTCTAAATGCGTGACGTTTAGCCACGAAGAAAAAGCAGAGCCAAGTGCTGCACCTCTTAAGTGAGCAAGGTATCGGTATGCTTGGTATACAAGAGACAAAGGTCGAAGGGGACGAAGAGACCGGGAGCAAGGTGCGGCGTTTCACGGCTAGGTTTGTGCCGCTGTCAGTCACGCAGCTGGTACTTCTGCCGGTTGTGTCTTGTTTGTCAAAAAGCTGCCAGGTCTCCTGTTTCAGTCGCATGTTTCACTTTCTTTGGCACGAAAAGTTTTCTGTGATTTTGTGTTTTGCTCTACTCAATGGTGCGCTGTCTGCATATATGCACCCACCACATTTGACGAGAGGGCGGTCTTTTTCGAATCCGTTCAGCAATAGCTGAACACGGAAAGGCAGCTCATCCTGTTCGGCTACTTCAATTGTGTTCTGAGCACCAGTGACGAAACTAGCGCGCAACTTCAGGGATAAAAGTACTCAGATTCTTTTTCTCTTAAGTGACGATTTTGATGTGGGCGATTGTCTGGTGAGCGAGAGCTATCTTAAGTACACTCACTTCCAGGGCACCAGCCACGCTCGAATCGACAGGATTTACGTGTCTGCATGCTTGACCCAAAGTGCCATGGCTATGACGTAGTGTCCGCGCCTTTCTCGGACCACTGCATAGTTGAATGTTCCATTGGAACAAAAAAAAAACGAGGCAGCTATTTCCAGTGGGACCTTTGGAAATTGAACAACCAACTGATCAATGATGTAGAATTCACCAGAAGTGCGGAGGAAGAAATTAGCAAAGTCGCTGGTGGTGGAATGCATAACTTGCGCCAAGAATGGGAACTCTGGAAGCAACAGATCAAAATAAAACCTATTGAAAGGACGAGCTGCATGCGGTACCAGGAAAAACTAAATCCAACGCAGTTAAAGACTATGCTAGAAAAATTACTAGCTCTGTAGTGCAACGCGCCTGGCTTATACATGGATGACATCAGGAAAATAAAACAAAAGCTAGAACTGAACGAAGAAGAACGCTATCGCGGAGCGCTTCTCCCCGCCAGAGCGCAGGAACTAGCCGCGGGAGAGACGCCCACAAAGCGGGCGCTAGGGATGGAAAAAGCGCACGCAAGGCGGAATCATGTCAGTAAGATTGAATGGGCGGGACGCATCACGACAGATAATAAAGAAATCGGGCAAGCTTTCTTTAAGTATTATCAAGCATTGTTTGATCTCCGGAATGATGACCTGGACCGGTATAAAGAATTTTTTCTGAGGGCGATGCCACGACTAGACGAGGAACGAGTACAAAGACTGGAAACGGCCATTAGAGAGCAAGAAGTACAGCGTGCAATAGATATTATAAACCCTGGGAAGTCACCTGGGCCCGATAGCTTGAGTACAGGCTTCTATAAAGCATTCAAGGAACAACTAGCTCCATTGCTAACTGCAGTATTTAATGAGGCATACGAAGTAAATGTATTGCCTATGTCATTTGGGACGTCACATACTGTACTTATTCCGAAAACTGATAAAGCAGATAAACTTAAGCAGGTATCGTCGTACAGACCTATCGCCCTGACAAACGTGGATTATAAAATTTGTATGAATGTTCTTGCTGGGAGACTACAGAATGTTATAGGTGAAATTGTCGGCCCTCCCAAAACATGTGGGATCAAAGGCCGTTCCATCGTTTACAACATTCACAAAGCGCGATGTGTACTCGAATGCTGTGATGCCACATATGATCGTGTGGCACTACTACACTTGGACTTTGAAAAGGCTTTTGATTGTGTGCCACATTGTATTTTGTTTTCCATATTGGACAACATCAATATCTGTGTGGTCATCGGGGAGGGAGTGACTTTGGCGTACCACAACTGCACTACGAGGCGAATTATTAACAAATTGGTGGGGGCCCCCATAAGCATACGACGTTTGGTGCGCCCGGGTTGCCCCCTCAGCCCTCTATTGTTTGACATCTATATAGAAGCGCTATGTCTGGTTATAATATAGAACGATGCAATCCATGGATTCGATCTACAAGCGACCGAGGTTAAATTGCTCGTCTAGGCAGATGATGTCGCAGTTCTTTGCAGGGACAAGGAAAGTATTAACAGAACAGTCGAAGGAGTGAAGCGCTTCAGTGAGGTAACCGGAAGTCGGGTGTACTGGGGTAAGTGCCTGGGATTTTGGCACGCAGAATGGCCTTCGACCCCAGACATACTCGCTAACGTGGTTTGGGTTACGACGCCACCGAGGTACTTGGGGGTGCTGCTGGAGTTTTATAAAGACACTGATCCGTACTGGCGAGCGCCGGCGCAAGAGACGCGAGAAAAAGCGGACCGAGTCTTCGCAATAGCTACGGTGTGCAATCTTTTTTTGATGAGCAAGTTGTGGTGCGTAATGCAAGTGCTGCATGGTTCCCGAGTAAACGTGCAGAAGGTGCACCGTGTTTTTGCTGTCTTTGTTTGGGCGTGGAGAGGTGGCTGGGAGAGGTGCAGCCGCACAAACTTGTTTTGGCAGGCGAAGGCTGGTAGTTTAGGACTGGGACATTTGTTCTTGCGACAGATTGTAAACAGATTTTTATTTTCCCGAGATGTTAGAGACCCATTCCTGCGCACGGTTTGTCAACAAAGACTCGGGGGAGCATTGCCCCATTTAGTGGTGACGACGCAGAATATTTCAGGTGGCGTTCCTGGTTTCTTCAGAGAAATAGGTGTCTCAAATTTCTAAGCACACGTTTTTCGATAGAGTACTTGAGTAGCGTTAAAATAAAAAAAAAATGCACCAGGATGTTTGTGACGCGGTGTTTCCCGTGCCCTTGTACAGGGTCGTATACTCTGGAGGGCCAGGTAGGAATGTTTTAAAGACAGTTAAGAAAATACAGGTTTCGCCGGGAACCAAAGCCTTTTTTTTCATGTTACACACTGGAACTTTAACTGGTAAGTCTTTTCTAGAGGAAAGGGGTTTCTTTCTACCTTGGGGTTCCCACTGCCTCATATGCAAGCAGCTAGAGACAATAGACCATGTTTTTCTACATTGCTGGGAAGGGGTGTATGTTTGGGATGTGATACAAAGAACCATTAAAAAAGAATTCCCACTCGACTCTTACGGGATCAGGCAGGTAATGAGGAGAGTTTTCCGTTTGACCAGATTATGCTGATGGGCCTCCACAGTATATGCCGCTCCCGTATGGCTGGCTATCTTGTAAGCCAGACGCAAGGCCAGCATGCATGTATTTCTGCGAAAGTGTGCACAGGTTTCTGGAGATATTGAAAGCGCAAACAGATGTTCCTGAGTGGCTGTCAAGGCTGGAGCCTTTGGTGGTGCTCAGGGAATTTTAAAAAGACAACGCCTGGCCGTAGTGGCAGTTTGGCCACTTGAGCGATCTGGCGCACTGTCTTTTGTTGTGTGTTCATTTGTTGTACTGTGTCGAAGCCCGGCAATGAAGAAAAAAAAAGGCTGTATAGCCTAGTGCTTACGACGCTCGCTTTCGGAGCGCGGGTACGCGGGTTTGAATCCCGCCTCGTCAAGAAAGTTTATTTTCTTTCTTGGTAGTTTCTTGCTACGCACCACAAATTACGGCTGGCTTAAACAGCTTCGCTGTTCAAAAAATTAATCAAACAAAAACAAAGCACCAACACACTGCTCTGCCAGTGACAAGAAGAGAGTCACGGTGCTCCCTTACTTGCCCAAGATTTCGCACAGCCTACTGAAGATAGACAATAACGTAAACGGTAAAGTTGTCTTTTTTGTTCTCTGGAGAAATTATCCATGCTATGCAAGCGTGTGAATGGTCTTACCACACGCGGAGATGTTTGTACTACTAAGCATTGGAGGCGGTTTGTAACATGCACTGTAGGTGTCGTTGATATCATTCGCCTGACCGGCCGAAAGAAGTACGTTGGCCTAACGGGCATATGTTTAAATGAGCGTCTGAAAGAGCATTTTTACACTGTTCACACAGCTGTCCAAGGAAATCTTGCCATCCACTGCAAACACTGCGATTGTGTGCCTGAATGTGATAAATGTGTCATAATTTCCCAACACTGAGAGCAGCTTGCCCATGAGATTTTAGAGGGTGAGAAGATACAGCGGCTGAATGACCATTGCATCGGCATTCCGTCTGTTGCCTTCGCGGAAAATGAAGCAAATATCTGGCTATGATATGATAGCGGATTATCTTTCTGGTTCATGTCTAAACTGTATATTTCAGGTGGTTTCATGAATAAAGCTTAATTGAAGTCAGCGCCTGTGTTGTGTCCTTTCTTCTGTCTTCGTCCTTTGCGCTGTGCGGTCATGTCGATACAGAATTTATTATTGCAAAGCACCATGGGCTAGGTCACAGCCTTCAATAGCGCTGGATATTACCTAGAATTCTTCGCTGCCTCGGCGTAATGAGAGGAGCAAGGTAGCCCAACAATGCCCCCCATCTGTATTAGCTTCTCTGTAAGCGTATTATGCAGAAAAAAAAGAATATTATAATAGAGAAACTATACCGTGTCGGCGGCTTGCGAGTGAAAGAATATACTTACCACACTCCTTTGATGAACGGCCATTATCGTTTAAGCAGCTCGGCCTTTGGCCATTTCCGCAATTGTGTTTGCCACATTCTTCCCCCGTAACTAAAACAAAAAAAACGTAAATGTTTTGGTCAACATCGTGCAACTGTACTTGCTTCACTTGGCATTTTAACTTTAATTTGTAGATATATTCCATAACGCTTCACTGCAAGAAGACATAGACATAAGAAAAAGGCGAACTCTACCAAGACTACAGATCCCAGATTGACACGAACACGTGAGTACCAAACAGTAACTGCCAAAATACAGGTGAGCAAAGCAGGAAAAGTCAGAGACAAAGAACATGGGTAAATACATGTGACACTTGTCATTTGTATGCATGGCTTCATAAAAATGTGACTTCTTTTTGTGATAGGACAATGGATGGCATATACACGCGTGCTTCCCTTTTTCACGTCAATTATATCATGTGGGTACGATCATCTCTTTGTGAATCACAGAGGGTTGTTCGAAACAAGAGTTGCAGCTACAGTTGCAGCTACAAGACTTGAAGCTGGCATGTTGTGGAAAAAAAAACCATATTTGCCATTGCGCTGCTTTGCACATGTCTTCATACAACCGCTCATTGAGCCATTTATCTGCAAGTCTGGCCCACGTAAAAACGCTGCACGAGAGAGAGAGAGAGAAAACACATTTGTTCATGAGGTGAGGCGACTTCCTCATAGGGTAGAGCTCGTAGTTCAGGGCCCCATTGGCTTGCGTCAAACCGCGTGCCCGCTGCATCAGCCGTCGCTGCTCTTGCGGGTCTGAGCTGGTCAGCGCAGTCTCCCAGAAGGAAGGTGAAGGCGAAGGAATAGGGGAGTAGCCTGGAGGGTGTGAGCACTCGAGGAATGCTGTGCACAGCCTTTTGTATACAGTCAATTTACCGGGTCCGCTATTTGATCTTGTGAATCTTTGACTTTTTGTCTAGGCAGGTGCTTTTTGAAATCTGAGAGGTCTTGTGTGAAAAACACGTGCCAGCCCTTGCGATGGCTATCTTCTTAAGAAAGTAAATATGGGATCATTGACACTTGGTTCCGCTGAAATGTCGCCCTTTTAATTGCATCACTGCTATAACTGCCTCGGCCCTGTCATTTCCTATGAATAGACTTGGCTACACTTACTAAGGATTCACTCACACTTGCGAAGCAAAAGAAAAGCTAAAGGCCAAAACGGGCTAAAATTATTATCCGACAATATCCAAGATGGTTACATTTATGCCACCACCGCTGCCACCGCTTTTACATAAGCTTCCTACTAAGTGTATACTTATCCCCGAGGCAGCGGTCTTCCCTACCCCGTTTCAAGCAATATCTTCATTCAGTGATGCATTGGTCATGAAAAGAAATGAGTGCGTGTGGCTTCGCTTGCACTGAATTTTAACGGTGAAATGCTCCTCATGCTCTTACAGCTAACTCCTGCTGAGTCACATCATCTTGTCGGTTGACCGAGTTGAGTTTTCCAGTTGTTTGTGCTGAGTAATCCATGCTATTCTAGCCCATGTGTCTATTATTTTGTCCGTGTCTAATGGGCCGGGAAGCATGCCCATGTGGGCACTGTCACCTTGTTAGACTGACACTTTAAATATTTGTCATTCTGGCATTCGACAATGCTAGAGCATTGGAGAGCAGGATATCTGGTTACTCCTACACAACACGTTCAAGCATAAAGTAACAGGGAAAAGATATTCAGCGAAAACACCTCGTAATTTCAGTTCAATAAATTACATAGAGCGAAAGTGGAAAATTATGTTCACTGCAGAAAAATAAAACCAATGTTCGGGCACGAATGAAAAAAAAACTGACAAAACAACGCCTTGATGAGCACAAGACCACGCTAAATAATGCGTCACTACCTGTAAAAGCTGAGCTACAAGCTAGCCACCCACCATACCACCATATTGGTATATATTATCTGCACCATTGATCACAGTTGTACTTCATTGGAGACAAGAATTATATAGCCACTTGCATACTAACACAAGTTTTAAACATTAGGGCAAAAGAAATTAACAAAATTACACTGAACATGAAGTTATATCACTGCTGTACTTGATAGAAGACAGCGAATTATGCTTGTACTTACGCCACGGGGCGTAACCATTGAAAAAAATGATGCTGAACTTGAACATAGATCAATGTTGTCCTTTATACAAGACAACAAATTATACATTTACCTTGCATGCACTACACGTTTTACGCCACAGTGCGTTAACACAAAAAAGATAGCGTACCTTGCAGTGGAGGCGCAATGCTAAAGCGACCGCGGAGCTGATCAGCACCTATAGCCAGTCCTGGCTTTTGGGCTAGGCTAATCACTACCAAGTCATCCCCAACATTTTCCACAATTTATTGATTATTGATCGATTATCGATTAGCTATTGATTGACTATCGCTTGGCTATCGCAACTTATTGGCCACGTATTTGTGCTAAGCTATAGCACTACCAAGTCATCCCCAGCGTATCCCGGAATTTATTGGTTATTTGCCGATTATCGATTAGCGGTTTAATGGCTGTCGATTGGCTATCGCAAGGTGTCGGCCACGAATTTGGGTTAGGCTGAGCACTACCAAGTCGTCCCCAGCATATTCCGGGTTTTTTTATTATTGATCGATTAGCGATTAGCTGTTTATTGGCCATCGATTGGCTATCGCAAGGTATTGGCCACGTATTTGAGCTAGGCTAAGCACTACGAAGTCATCCCCAGCGTTTCCCGCAATTTATTGATTATTTGTCGGTTATTGATTAGCTCCTAAATCGCTGCCGATTCTCTATCGATGACTGAATAAGCTTAAGTAATCCCAACCATACTTACTAGACTTAGCGAGGCTCAGCTTCCCTAGTTCACAGGGGTATGAGCCATTGCGCTTGCACCCTTTCTGCACAAGCGACAGAATAGGCCCACATTTCTGTACACGACCGATGGACTAATGGTCGCCTTAAGCTGCTCCACTGTTAAAAAAAAGACTGATGCTGAACTTTAACATATATCATACATACATAGAATACGCGTTTTACGCTGCAGAGCGTGGGAATAAAAAAAAAAAACCAGCAGCCCCTCCCCTATCGAGCAGCTGAGGGCAAACGAAGCTTGTCGTCTGTTTCTTCGGTGTTCCTCCGAACGAATTGCACTGACGAGTGCCACGTTGAGCTCGAACCACAACCAGCCGCACGCCCTGCAGCTGGTTCCAAAGTTCAGGTTGAGAAACTCGCCTTGAAATCTGGCCGTCGCACCGTGGAGTTGGCGCTAGCGTTGCCGAGGCGTGCACCACCTTTGTCAGGTTTCTGGAGGGCAAGACAACGCTCACGTTTGGCCTCAACATCGCGCTCCCGCAGCTCGTGGTGTGCGGCTCTTCGCTGACGTTTTGTCTGGGCTTTGGAACTCCTTACGCTAGAATTGCCACTTCGACGATGAGCCCTCTACCTAGCGAGCTCGCTTCGCCGTTGCTCAAACGCAGCCTGCTCCTCGGCCGAACACACCACGCGCGGCCTTCCTAAGTGGGCGCCGAGATTGATCTGAGGCGAAGGAAGACCGGCGGAACGCGCGCCTATCCCCTTTCCTTCTTTTTAACAGTGAAGCTGTTTAAGCGGGAGGTAGTCATGTGGTGCACGCCCGAAATGTTGACTGATCCTTGAGGTAGTGCGAAAAGGATCCAAGCGCAATGGCACATACCCCTGTGAACTAGCGAAGCTGTTTAAGCTCGAGGATGGTCCGTCGTGTATACGCCATATAACCTCCGCCTGACGATGACGTCACTATGCGTCGTGTAACAGCGCTTTGCCACAGCTGCGCCGACCGTGCTGGGCCTGGGCACTGTTGCGTGAGCCATGACGTCATTGTTCGCGCCGCATCGCTTCGCCTTAGCTGAAGTCACCGCGCCGTGCAGAGTGGTTGCCGAACCGGCCGAACCAAGACAATTTGGCCGAAGCGAGACAAAGCTAGGTGAGTTCGCCAGCTTCGCTGTTTGCCCAGTCTTCGCACCACTAGTGGAAAGCTGCCCATAACTTTTTTCCTTCCCGCGACACACCAAACGACCTTGATTAGCTGCACGCCTCACGTGCTTCTGCGCCACCGCAGTTGGAAGAGCTGGTATATTGTGGGAGCGACCGGGGTTCTTGCGTGATCACAACGCCACCGAAACTTGTGAGGCAATACAAACTTCGCTTTTAAAAAAAGCAAGCTGAACTTGCACATAGATCGCAGTTGCCCGTTAATACAGACAACATTTACAGGCACCTTGCATGAGATACGTTTTACGTCGTATGCCGTAATCATTAAAAAAAGAAACACCACCCAAACACTGCATACAGATGGTACGTGGAGGCCCCGGTGTTTATCACTGGTTAATCCCGACGGCATATTAAAGTATTTTTCAATTACTGGTTACGCCTTTGTGTTTCTTCATGAGGTTACACACACCTTCGGCTGCGACGGAGAAAATGACGTTACGGACGGTATGCCCGCAATCCGCGGTTGTTGCATTGCCGCTTGCGATTGTTCAAAATTTAAATTCCTTCAAAATTAAATCTGTCCTTCATGTAAGACAATGAATGGCTCATACCCGCTTTAGCAATGGCTCATACCCCCGTAAACACGGCCTGTCTATTGCGACGACAGCAGAAAAGAGAAATTGTATCCTGAAATGAGGAGCGGAAACGGAGCCAGTTGAGGAAGAACCGCACGACGACGAACGTGGGAGCATTGGCAAGAGCGCGTTCGTGCGGTTGCTCGGAGGGCTGCCAACGAGCCAGTTGTGCTATTTAGGTTGTGGAAGAAGATGATGGCGCTTGAGCCATTGCTGATGATCATAGTTTCTGGGTACAGGCGACAGACGGTCAAATCGGCTAGCCATTTACAGCGTCGCAGTAAAAAATGGCAATAAACTTCAACATAGCGCTCTAAGAAAACACAATAACCACGGAATTCATAAACACGTCACGACTTGTACTTCACTACTGGTCATCCTGAGGCAGCGTCAACGCACTTCACAACCCTTCCCTGACTGTAGGAAAGGAGCAGACAAAATAAATGGTGAAGGAAGCGAGAGCAGCTGACACATCGGGAAGGAGAAGTCGACGGTGCTCGCCGCATACAGCAACGAAGTACCGTGAAGGGTGACCCAGCCGTCCGGTTATAAGCCACCGCTGCTACAGGAGACTGGCTATAAAGTGATTTATCGATCACCGGTGGCACATAACCTTATCAAATTGAAGGACTCGATGCAGCGATTCCTGTAGCAGGTGCAAGTATCACGCCGCAACAGCATTACGTCAAGAAAGTGGAAGCAGAATTTAGTTGTCGCAAACAAGGCGGAAGAGTTGGTGGTGGAAAAGTGACTATACTGAAACAAATCTCGATGGGAACCAACATTAATATTTTCTTTGTCTACTCTAAATACTTATCAGGAACGTGTGCTACTGTAGTAATGGGAATCTCTGACAAGATCACGAATGACTACATCATGGAGGCTATTCATGCACCTGGATACGAGTTAATTGGCACAGAAAACGGGTAAAATATTCGGCAGCGCTGATACACTTCAGATGCCCCCGTGAACCGTTCCATAATGAAGTAATACGAGCAATGACGAGGTGCCACCCTTACCGCAAGATTGTGCAGTATTCCATGTGGCGAAACCTGCCAGAGACAGTACGTTTGGCTAGGACCTAAACAAGTGTTATGCAGCAAATGTGGCGTTAAGAACTTAAGAGGAAATAACGCGTGTAATCCAGTGTGCAAGCTCTGCGGTCAACCACACGAAACAGCCAGCAAGGTTTGCAAACGGCGACCTAAACCACTACCACCATCGTTCCGGGTTCGAGAAGCCAGACTCCAAACAGCCACAAGGGGTCCATGTTCGTAGAGAGCTTTACTGCCCCAAAGCATCGAATGAAGCAGCTCCTCGTTCAATTCCAGTCCACAAATCTCGGGAAGCCGGGCCGCAGAAGAACGGAACAAGGTCATGCTCAACGCCGAAAAGTTTCCACCGCTCAGCTCACCCCTTAGCGACGGCACGCCCGTCTTCGTGGATCTTTTCGAATTCGAAGGTATGCGACGCAGTTTAGAAGAAAACATGCGAATGCTAAAGCAGCAGGCAATGGATGATGTAGCTATAAGGAGACAGACACATGGAGAATTCGATTTATATTTATTTATTTATTGCTTTAAATTTTGTTTTAGAAAGCTAAGGACACGGTCAGCCTTGGCTGCTATATAGTCAATATGGTCATTCTCGGAAAGGTCATTCTTATACAAAACACCTAAGTACTTGATGGTTGGTACTATCAATAGATTTTCGCAATAGAATAATTGTGAAATGAAGATTTTCACCATCCAGAAAATTAAAGGAAGAAATGAGCAAGAGATCAAGCAAGACATCACAAAAGAGCAAAGAGACTTCAAGCGGGAGATCAGGCATGAAGAAGCGCAATGACAGCAAGCGGTGTCACAGATATTCACACAAATACAGAAATCCATTGCGACCAATGGCAAGAGGAACGAGAAAGGCACGCATTGTGATTGACATCCAGGCATCCAATGCAGACATAGAGAAGCGGTTGAGTGGTCTTGAGCAACGTCAATAAACTTTAGAGAAGCCCATGAGCTAACTGACAAGAGAGGCAGGCATGGGAGAGACTCTCGACGTTGATATGTAATCCGAGCGCCTAGATTCTCCAAAGACTTAAAATTTGACAATGGAATTGTTGAATGATCAGGTCTGGAAAACAAATTTTACTAGAATTTAGCAACAACGAAAAACCAGATGTAATCGCTCTCCAAGAAACCCAATTTTTCTCCCTACGTCTGCAGGGCCACAACAATCACATCACTGACGGCAAGACTCGGACGGCAATCATCACGCAATGAGCACCTGACTATGCACAGAAGCACCTGACTTTGAACATCTAGCACAGAATCGAACACGCCTTCGTGAAGTTACTGCCAGATAAGAAGACCCTACAAAGCCGCTTTCACCAAAGGACAGCCTGCATACATTGACAAAGTTCTCCAAGACAAAACAACAAAAGGGAAGAAGGTACTGGTTGTTGGCGATATTAAAGCGCCACATATGGCAAGGTGATATCACAGGTGTACAAAAAAGGAGAGAAAGTCCACAATATGACCAAACAACACATCCTCACTCGATGGGCAACCGGGTAAGCTGTCAACAACCTCCTCGATGGGCATGTCACGAGTCGAATGCAATAGGCTCGAAGAGAAACTGGCTAGCGATCATTACATCATGGATAGAGATCGATCAGCGGTACGCCCTTACAATTTAGAAGGAGCAAGATACAGATTGGGACGCCTTTCAGAAGTATGACTACCCGGCGAATATTGGTGAAGACCTAGAGGAGTGGAAGTGGCAAATCGTAGAGTGCGAACGAATTTGCTAATATACTAACCTCTAACACTCCTGATGAATACCTGCATCTCCTATGCGTTTGGGAGGCCCTTTGAAGCCTCACCTAAAAGTGGAAGAAATGGAAATGGAAATGGACAAACTTTATTGAAATCCTTCGGAACGCGCAATAGCACGTAGCTGGCCACTCCCACGTCACAACAGAAAGGCCTAGCCTATCCGCCACGTCGCGGGCCCTTTGGAATGCCCATAGTTGTGCTTTAAAATCCGGACTGCGCGACACAACGAACTCACTAAGTGGAAGAAGCAAAAAAGTAACAGGCCTGCGCGGCACACGCAGCACAGTCACAGCGTAAGCTGGTGGAGCGGCTCAAGAGTAGCTCCAATTTGGGCACTACCAGAATAGGATCTTCGCGGCAGTCTGTTCGCCTCGTTTTGACGAGAACGATCTGAACTGTACGCCCGGCAGTTGACGGCGAGCTACGGTTTGTATTGCTCTCTGCACAGCAGTCTACTGAGCCCAATCAAGCCTAACAACTGCAACTTACATGTCGGGCACGCTGAGTTTGCAGGCACCTTATCTAGATGGTACCACCATACTCGCCGAGGCTCGGCAGCTCAGGCAGCTCGGGATCGCGTTGATTGCGCGCCTCGTCTGAGGGTGTGTTTAAGTACTGGCCAGCATCGGAGACTGTCTACATAGAGAGCTAAGGAGACAGCCAAGACAGCTTCGATGCCATGTAATGGAACGAGTTTCGAAACGTCTGGATGACGTATAGAAGACGCGTCTGCGACGAGACGCCACCTCGCGGCGACTAAGAAAACGTCGGGAAAATCACGCATTATTTCTGTATTTTAAGTCCTTACGCTTGCGAACCTATAAAAACACGATGTGCCTTACATTAAGGGCGTAGGAAGGCACGTCTACGTTTTCTTGTGCACAGAATACCTTGCCTGTCGGCTTTCCAAGCATCCTACCAGCCACCATCTTGTTTGAACGGGAAAGTAGTCTGCATCGTTTCTAACTTTGATTCTGTCTTCACGAAGCTGTCTACTTTGACACCTGCGTGAGAATTGGAACGAGACTTAAGATGGCCGCTGTCCATTTAGCCGTCTACTTTGCCGTCTTAGGCGAGTATTGGAACGCAGCCTAAATCGCATCTCGTCGTCTGCGCCTGCGCATGCTGCGTTTGCAGGCGCTTTACCTAGATGGCGCCACTATACTGGCGGAGGCTCGGGTCGTCTGCCCCTGTGCGCTTGGGAGAATTTTAGGGCATTTTTCCGCTGCCCGATAGCAAGCGCTTGCGTGGCTCAGTAGTAGAGTATACGGCTCCCACGCAGCAGGCGCGGGTTCGATCCCGGCGGGAATCGGGTGCTTTGTTCGCATTTCTGGCAATAGCGGTTATGGCGGCGCCTCTCTCTCTCCTGTCGCATCCCTTTAGCGCTCCCTCGGTACAGGGTAGCCAACCGGAGATAATATCTGGTTAACCTCCCTGTCTTTCCTTTACCTTTTTTCTCACTCTCGGCAGGCAAAAATGGAATCAGGTGTGCGACAACCTAACATACACTAAGCACCATAAGACATGGAACATTCTAATATCGCTCCTCTTAAGAAGAGAATCGAAAACCGTGACTGGCTAACGCATCGAGAGACATAACCATAACTTTCCGCATACAGAAGACGTCCAGAAGGCTGTCAAAGAAAAATTTTCGGGACCACAACAATCATTGTCCATGCAATCTGCCAATCATCCCGACTACAGCAGGTGACCGCGCCCCGCCCTCAAATGACCATTTACCAGAGCCGAGATTGAAGTAGCCCTTGGCAAGCTTATAAGAAATAGGACTCCGGGTAGAGATAGAATAAATACCAAACACTTCAAAATCCCGTCAGCCGAGTCATAGCGAGCATACTAGATTGCATCACTGAAAGCTGAGAACGGGGCATAATACCGCTGCTATGGAAACATGCCCGCATTAAAATGATTCCTAAACCAAACCACCGCAAAACAAAATCTTCGACCCATATCGCTGACATCGTGTGCGGTAAAGCTTTACGACCACGTGGTTCACTATTGCCTTTCTCCGTACTTGGAAGATAGCCAAAAATCCCGTACACCATGTATAGATTGCGACCACACTTGTCTACAAAAGGTATTCTTCTATATATGAAAGAATACGTTGTTGACAACCTCAGTGCTACCTAACAGGGGGCTATTCTATCCCTTGACGTTAAACGCCCCGTCGTATAATGTGTCTCATGAGGTCGTCTTGAGGAACCTGCAAGATAATAACTGCGGGAAAAGGTCTACATCTACGTGAGAGTGGTAGTTGGCTGTCGTATTTCCATCAGTTTTCAACACTGCAATGATGAAACTACCTGAGAGACTGTGTTGTATTGCGGGACTCAATCATGCCATTTACCCGGACGATATTACATTTCAGGTCACGGGAGGCTCTACGATGGATCAATAAGACGCCTTGCAGGAAGACGTCGATTGCACAGAGACGTGCTTCAAAGCGCGCTGCCTCTCCTGCGACCCTGAAAAATCAGAACAGCTAGTACTGCGCAAACGAAGGACAGGTCGACTACCGCCTTCAATGCCCGACAGTTAATTAGAACTTAGTAGCACCATCATCCCATAAGTTGCACTCTGCGCGCACTGAGGCTAGTTCTTCAAAAGGACGGAGCGGGCTCGGCCACCCTACAGAAGCTGGAAAGTACCATCACTGAAGTCACACATCTGGAGAGACGAGTGGCGAACAAACGACAGGGGCTCAAGGAAGACGACGCCCTCAAACTAACACAGGTCCTTGTCACCTGTCACATCCTCTTCAGCACTCCGTATTTGCGACTGAAAAACGCGGAAAAGAACATTGACATTCTCATCCGCCAAGCGCATAAACTTGCGCTGCGGCTCCCGACAACATCCTCATCAGAGACGCTGCTCCTCTTGGGTGCTCACGACAACTGCGACGTGTTACTAAGTAGACAAAGCGGAATAAAACAAGACAGCTGCACTCAAGCGAGAAAAAAAAACTACCAGAGGCCCCTTAAGCTACAACTAAGACTACTGGCAGGCGAAATCCCGAGTGCCGATAACTCATGACATGACGACCACTTTGCAAAGTTATTTTTGCAAGTCATCCTTATTTCACCGAACTCGGACTATGATTCAGAACACTTATGCTGAGTTGTCATCTCTCTGAAACTACAATTTAGTCTTTTTTGCAAGTCATCCTGTTTTTCTGCAAGTCACCCTTCCCATGATTTACCAAACTCGATCCGTGACTCAGCACTTTTTTGCTGAGTCAATTTCACTTGGACGCTCAAATCTCACATATATTTTTTGCAAGTCACTCCCCCAGTCCATGCCTCCTTGATTAACTCTTAATTCACGCTTGATTCAATCTTGATTCACCTTCATTCACTCTATCATCTCGGTTTTACTTCTGTCACACTTGGTTCGCTCTATTACTCCAAATTTCCAATTTTCATCTGTCTTGAGTCACCTTATCACCATTTCATTCACCTTCATTTAATCTTAATTCACTCTCATTTAGTCTTCATTATCTTATCTCTCTCAATCTCAACATTACTTTTCGTCTGACGCCTATCACCCAACTAAACTCCTTGAATTTGCCATCAATTCACTCTTACATCTCCTCATTCACCTCTCTGTATACTCGTTATCGCTTCAGTTGCTTATCATTCTTCCACCCTTAATCGCGGTTTGGTGCGCATTATCGCCTGCTATTATAAGAGGACCCTTTCGTGTCAACGACGTAGTTTTGAAACAGCCTTGAAACGGAGACCTCACCATGAGGTATATCAAACTTTCGCCTTAATAACCTCTGCTTGACAAGAGCAATTTGGGCTTGATGTGATGTAAGTGAAGAACAATAGGGCAAAACCAAGACAGGGACGGAAGAGGCGAGGCGCTTTGGCGCTTTCTGGTTATTCCCACCTTCAAAGTTTAGTGCCTGCATGTTACTGTTTTCCTTTATATTGTTTTCCTTCCTGGGTATCGCTAATGTAATATGTATTCTAAATGGCATTTCGTATGTTGTGTGCAGTACGTAAACGTGTAGTTGACTGAAATTAACCTTTTTTTTTACTTTGTAATTTTGTTGCTTCTATACTCGAACACAATTCACAATACAACTATAAATCAGGCCGTTCAGGTATGCAAATCACCACCCAAAAATTAACGCAACAAAATGACAAGCACTCAATATTAACTTGTCTGGCTGAAAAACGGAGAATCACGTAAAATCTATGAAGAAGTAGTCACTTCGGATGGCAGCTTTTCCTGTCATAAAAATACCGTGACACATTTAGTCCGTAACTTAGGACTTAATGCACGCGTTATTCTTATCACAGTGTATGGATGCATACATGCATGCAATATCTCATTCAGGTCCTCTATGCAGACCACATCTTGGTGCACAAAGGCGACGGGAAGCCGGCTGCGCTGCGGGTCATGACGTGGATGCCGTCATGTCACATGGCGCGCACGCCTGAATATGGTTCTAGGATGCGTTGGCTGGACGCCGAAGCCACCTCTCACCACTTACCAATGCCTTACCGAATGACTGTAGAGACAAAGGCATGTCACATTGGGCATCACCACGTTTTCCTAAAGTTTTTATTGCAGTCCAAATTACTGACAATGTATCAAGTCGATGCACTCAAACAACACAATGTTTTTGCACGTAGGAATGTTTTGAGCAGTTAAAATATTTTGTACAAAATGATTTTACTGGCTTTTGTATGCATCAAGATCACTTGCCTGCAAGGATAGTACCGACAAGTCCAAAGAGAATGATGAGCACGTAGATGAACTCCTTCTGCATCTTGGTCTAGAGAATGCAGAGAAGCAAACAATTACTTCTGCTGTAGCACATTGCATTTCATGCAGGGACAGTTACCATAATCAGTGCATTATACAGGTGAGAAGTGAGAGGTAAGATAGTGCAGTAAGGAATAAAGCGTAACGACATTTCTCGTGTCTGATGTGATTATGTCGCATTAGTGAACTCTAGGCTCACTTCGAATTCAATAGTAATAGCTGTCTTAAACTGCCGCGCAACACCATACAGAACAGTCTGTATCAGGAATAAGTCTTGCATCATTTATACGTCATCAGATATACAAACTACAGCAACGAAATAAAGATTAAATAACTTACGTTGGTATCTCCTGGGTTCTTCCTAAAGTTTATTTATATACGATTCGCCAAGTTGGAATGAATACAGAATGTGGGTGCAACACGTTTCTTCTTCTCTACTCCACGATGAAATTCAGCTAACTCTGAAATTGCTCTAAGATGCCAAATTTATATACCGCTACCTAGGCATCCACACAATGACTATGCATGAGACAGGTAATTTGTTTAAACCCAAGAACCACTTCCGACCCCGGAAATATGTTAGAGACCGAAGAAAAATGGTTCTGATTGATTGTATTCTGCCACGTCACATTTCAATACTACATTACAAATGCAAAATAGGGAACACTATTGCTGTTTGCCTTTGTCAGGTCGAAATCGCGGTATTGTGCATGCATGTGAAGAAATTTGCATAGCGTGTTCGTCGTCGCGCTTGAACAGTCCAGCTTTGGAATACCGACTGCTCTTTTTTAACGTAAAATCAGCCAATGTTTAAAACACACAGGCGACGTAAAATTACTATTTGAGCGGCTATTGAAGATTCACTCAAAGAAAGGTTGATTTTAGTAGGAACGCTAATAACTATCTACAAAGGAAGCCAACGTTAAACAGAACCAATCCTTTAAAATACTCTTAGATGTGCGCCTTGTTGGGTATTGTGTCGTCGTGACTATATTCGTCATATTCAACAACAAAAAATTTGGATAACCAGATTTGATCATATTCTTTAGTTTCCTTTTAAAAGGTTCGTCTTCGCACCAAAATACTGACTCATTCTAACGTGACCCTATCAAAGTCCGGGTTAAAAAGTACAGAGAACGACAGCTCACCCGGTATAAAGATCAAGGTTGGGCAAGAACTATTATTGCGGGAGCAGTTTTCAGGGAGGTACGTGTCCTTCCGCTATGATATTTGGAGAGACGAATTTATGTAGAACTATGGAGCATAGTCAATGGCAAAATGATCTGCGAGGATGCCACATTCTATACACAAAGAAGGACATTTCATGATCGCAACAAGCAAGAACAGCCACAATGCGCCATAGGATGAAACTATTAAAGGAATCTATTAACCACGCTCAGGGTTAGTGCCATACAACAGCGTTGACGATAAACTGTATTAGGGCGAGAAGAATTGATACAACCGATCAGCTCGTTCTTGATTAACAAAATCTGGAACGCACAGGCAATAAAATAAAGGAATCATTATATTTTGAAAAATTTGGGCAGAATCTATCTTACAATGACTACCTTACGATGATCTATCTTACAATATGGCGTTACACTGTTTTGCCGCCATCGAATGAGTTATGTAAGATGCGTGTACTGCAGCGGGACTCAGGCGCCATCCAGCACCGCCACCGCGGAACCTGCACGTGGCTTCCGAAATGCATGGCGTTCCGGTTCTTGCGAACGCTGAGAAACGCGCAAGGCCGGGCTACGTGGAGCGAAGTTCGCCCGGGAGTGACCTCTCAACCCCCTGCGTCCGTACATTTGACGCTCGGTAATGACGTGGCTCGAACAGAAAACCTTCGCCGTAGGAAGCGGCGAGGGCCTGTCGTATGCTCGGAATACGTTACGCCGGGCGATATCCTTCCGACTTCCGGCAGCTGGTATGTGGAGAGAAGCGTATCACCGCAGGATGGCTATTCTCGGTTTGGCTTGAACCCGTATATCACTTGGGGTCAGGGAGCTACTCCTTGCCCCTAATAGACACCAGAGAAGCTAGGGAACGACTTCGCGGCTAGATCTGCCATGTACCGAGTCTCTCTGTGACTACGGGTCTCCGCTGGCTGAGCAAGAGCGGCACGTTGCGCGAAACCATCTGAACACGGGACGCCGCCGTTAAGATTTTGCGGCGGGAACGATGACGACTGCATCACCACTGACCAACGTAAGACAGCGACATCATAGTACGTCTGCCGAAATCGCAGCTTGCTAAAATAAAGCGGCGGGGCTTGTGCATTTTAATTTTTACAACATTAGGTCTAGGTCTTTCAGCTGTAGCGCAACGTGTGCCCTGTCATTTCACATTCAAGATACATAAGCTGCTTCGACCATGAAATTGCGGATGCAAAGGGTGAGTTGGAAAATCATTGCTTATTTAACCGCTGCGAATCCGCGTGTTTGCGACCCGTAATTTTTTCTTGCCGTGTGCGCTTGAAGTTAAGACTGCTATTGAGAGCTTCCGCAATGCAGAATCGTTCCGAGCTCATGCGCTTTGAAACTTGTTAGTGCAAGCGCATGTGGTCTTGACGGTAGCGCAAGATTGAATCTTGGAGGACATCTAAGCAATGCGAAGGTGCATATGTCGATGATCTATGAATAGTGAGCACGCAACAGTGAATGATTCACTGTTTACATTAGTCATTGATTTCATTAAGAGAAAGGCTGCACAAGTATTTTATAAAGTCAAAATTGCGTTAAATGCGGTTATCCTTTTACGAGCGCTTGAAAAAAAATACTGCCGGATTAGCTGTAATATATGGCTCCACCTTCCCTATTCTTCTCTCTCCACTTTTACGAGCAAGGAATGTACACAGCAACAGCTTAAATTAAGTGTAATATGTTTCAAAACAATTATTCATCTCCCCACCAAAGTAACCATGCACAGCTGC
This sequence comes from Dermacentor silvarum, assembly GCF_013339745.2. Lineage (NCBI taxonomy): Eukaryota > Metazoa > Arthropoda > Arachnida > Ixodida > Ixodidae > Dermacentor > Dermacentor silvarum. The sequence goes on from NC_051160.1 coordinate 49,246,686, forward strand.
TTCTACAAAAGCACACGTACTTGAACCAAATAAGTATGTACTCGTATCTGATAAGAAGAGGGATAATTTTTTCATAGGAAATAAACGCAGCGAGGTCAACCTGAACTATTATGTTCTGGCCCAATACTCCGCACAAGGCAAGGTGTAAAGGAGACAAAAAAGTCATGAAAAATTTTAAGCAAAGGAAGAAAACATTATATGCGTAAACACTATAATCACACAACAGAATGGTCTCCCTAAAGCCTCGGGTATAGTCATGTGTTCTGCACAAAATCAACCACCACTCACAACTGTTTTTGCTGCCATGCTGTCATGACAAGCCCCCAGAATTGCAACTTCTGATAATCTTTACCTTTGTTACTTGCGAGAAAAGAGGGCAGCGTCTGCTGCTTTCGCATGTAGGTAGGCTAGTCGCAAAGATATGCTGCAGAATCTCAGGCACGCGACAGCATTCAAAGTTTACGGTTTCCGATTTTATAGCGATATAATTCGCGATGCTACTACCTCCCGCCTTCTCAGTGGTCAGAGAGACGCGCCATCACTCTGACCACTCACGAATACGAAAAACTCGATCGGGCATTGCTTCGAAATTGGCGTCCAGGCTGTCGGCACAGCCAATGATATGTGCATAGGATTGATCAAAGTGAATATGAAGGCGAAATAAATGAAGGATGCTTATTTGTCTCGGGTTTGACTTTAGCTCGGAGGTGAATAATCAAGGTACCGGGCGCAGTACCGGTCAAGGTCCCGATCCTGATCAAGTTCCCAGTCCAGGTCCAGGTCCCGATTCCACTCGGAGTGGCCAAAGCCAGGAGAGAAGCAAAGGCAGCGGCAGCCTTCTACTTCGTCATCCATGTCGAAGCAGAAGAACCAATCGGGCAGGAAGAACCAATCCAGCAAAAACAAGGTGAGCCGGAATCAGTGTAGTCCTCCGTTGCTCAAAATACCAGTGACAATAGTAAATGCTCCCCAGAATGTACCCGCATCAGGGAAGAAAATAAAAAAACTCAAAGCTCAGACTAACGACCGAAATCAACGCATGAAATGCTTAGAAGCGATGTTAAGCAAAACAAACAACACACAGGCAGGGCCGCAAAGCGGAACGATAGGCTGCCAGCCCGCCATCTCCGTTCCTGCCCCTTCAAGAACCACCACGCCCTCCTCGCTCCCCGGTAGGCCAGTCAAGTGTAGTCACCCTCGAAAGCATTTATGCTACTATGCAACAGATGCTTTAGCAGGTGGGTGAATTAAACAATAAAGTCAAGGAGAACGCACCAAACAGTGAATACCTTGAAAAAAGAATGCGGAAGGTTGAGTTTGGCTCGCACAAGCTGGTCGATGACGAGAGCAGCAACCGACGATGGCGGCGGTTGCTGCAGCACGAGTGCGATGGCGGCGGCATGAGCATGATCGTCAGCAATGGTTAACACCACACGCAGTGCGCACGAACACCTCGAGATCTGGCAGTGGAATTGCCACTCTTTCGACAAGAAGGCAAGTTCTCTCCCGCTCTTCCTCCAAAATCACACATATCCCCCCCCCCCCCCCGCTGTCATCTGGTTTAAGCTATGTTATGTTACTAAACACGTGGGATCACCGCAGGTCGCGGATTTAGTTCACAAGCCGGTGATGACCGTGGGACCACATTATAAGCATCATGAGTTTAATCATGTGCCAGTGTAATTCCTCCCGCAGAAGAGGGATAGACGTAGCACTTTTATCCTGAATTTGTACAGTCCACCGAGAGCTCAGAAGGACGAATTCTGCAACATCATTTACGACAGCATGAGAACTGCTGGCTGCAACCAGCTGGTAGTGGTAGACACACGACTTGGGGCTACCAACAAGAGACGCAGAAGGGGAGGTCGCTCCTGGATGCGATTGACCAAACCGGCCTCGAATTGATAACCAACCCGAGTAGGCAACAGTGTTATTCGAGACAGGTTTCCGGACCTGTCATAGGTCAAAAAACGTAAAGGAATACCCACGGACGCACCTGGGCGAAACACTGGGCAGCAATCCCTACACCCTCAGCATCTCGGTATCCACCCCGAAACCGAAAAGAACAATTGACAAAATTAGGCTCACGCACTGCGAGGCGTACAGGCAGTACACCCCGCCTGAAAATGGTATAACGGACATAGTGGAATGGATGCAGAACCTCCAGGACGCCCACATCTAAACCACCAAAACCATCCAGTGCACGGTCGAGACGCCCGATATCGACCCCCGGCTCTTACACCTCTGGGAAGCCCGTGAGTGCCTCCTCAAACGGTGGAAGCGGCAGCGGTTAAACCGGAAACTACCTCTAGGAATCGAGCATATAACAGAAGAAGCAATAAATTACGCGACCGAGCTGACGCAGCAAAATTGGTTATAGTATTACACCTCGCTCAAGGGTACCCTGAGTACGGCACAGGCGTGGGCCATCCTGCGTAGCCTGATCGAGCCCGACTAGGCGAAGTCGACAACCAGTCGGACGCTTCTAGAAATCGCTCACAAGTTCCCTGTGAACGGCAAGGATATGATTGACACCCTAAAAAAGACACCGCATATCCACGAAGTGAATGATGATGAGTGGGCGAAGCACCGGGAGATCATTCGGGCAAAACAGCGAAAGCGTTCTCCGGATCGAAGCCGGAAGCTGGCTTCCGGAACCGAAAGTGGAACCGGAACCAGAAGAGTGGAAACGGAAGCGGAAGCCGGAGCTTGGCGTACACACACACACACAAATATATATATATATATATATGAATATACATACATACATAGTGGTCTCCATGCCAACCAGAGCTACAGACTACGAGGGACATAGCTCGGCCCTAAGGTGCTTCGCCCCTAAAAACCAAAAACCTGGGTAGCGACCGCATACAACCTTGCGTCCTAATATACGAAGGGGAACCAAGACCAGAACTGGACGCTCCGATCACCGAGGAAGAGGTGTATGCCGCAGCACGAGCCTCACAGCGCAACACTGCTGCCGGGGCTGACAAAATCACCAATGCCATGAATAGAAACCGAATACCTAAACGAGGAACACTGGAGCAAGGGACACTTACCGAACGAGTGGAAACACGCGGAAATCGTGACCATTCCCAAACTCGGCAAGAAGCCCGCGGTCGATGCCCTGCGTCCCATCTGGCTGACTTCATGCCTCGGCAAGCTGTACGAGAGGGTCATCGAAACACGCCTCCACCACTACATAGAGGACGGTGACCTCTTCCCGTACACCAAGCTTCGCTTCAGGCTAGGACTTTCTGCGCAAGATGCTTTGTTAATACTAAGGGAAGAAGTTCTCAAGGGCATCCCGAAGGTAGGAGAACTCCTCGCAGTCGACCTGAAAGGGGTCTTCGATAATATCTCTCACGTGGCCATTTTCAAGGAACTGAACGACATCAGCTGTGGGGAGCGCATCTTTAATTACGTCAAATCGTTCCTGACGGGCCTTACGGCAACCATCGGCATAAGCCACACTCGATCGGATACGATCGACGTGCCGACCGCCGCAACCCAGGTAGCACAGAAAGCCTTCAAAACGTCGTATTCAACGTCTAAAACCGATTTTTGACCAAAATCGACGCTTTAAAAACGTCGCAGGCAGGACAGCTTAAAAACGAGGGGTGAATACGTCTTGAAAACGTTTTCATAGGACTAGCCGTACCTTTTCAATTACCTAGCGTACCGGGTTTTCGATGGCGCCGGTTTTGGCGGGAGAATTCGTCATTTATCCAACCTTACATAAGGTGGCGATACCGTCGTCACATCGGTCACATGACCACGGTGCACATGTCCAAGTTTGTCGCCGCGGCTGCCGTCTCCCGCGTGAAACCGGCCTGTGCATAGTTCCGTAATTGCGCTTGGTTTGGGCTGTCATGTGTTTCTGCTTGTTTTCGTTTGTGCTGTCCTTTGTCATTGTGATGAGTGAAAGAAAACGATGACGACGAAGTGCGCGCGGGTTCTTTCGCGATTTGACCACGCATGTGAGTGATCTCGCCAAATCAGCGATGGCCCAGTGGTATTGGGCCACGTATGTCGAGCACGTGGCGAAATGCTTCGTGGCGAGACACGCGCTAGTCAGCGGTAGACGGAAGACAGCAGGCCGACGTGTCGGACGCCGACAATCAAGGCTCCAAGCAACGCGGCCGTCCATGGAGCTGCCGCCCGACCGTTGCCCTTCGCCAAGGCGTTTGCCAGCGTGAGTACTGCAGCTCGGAGCGTGGCTTCGCGTGCTGTGCTACCACTTGCCGCGAGCATTGCGGATCGCGGGCAAGGAGTTTCCTTGGTCAGCTGTTCGGCGGAGCACCGTTCGTGGCCTAGCTAATGGCCGCATATGCACCGAGCACTGCGGCTCGTGCGCAAGCTGTCCGCTGGGCAGGCTGACCATTCCTGCAACGTGCACTGCGGCTCGGATGCAGGCTGACCGATGAGCGCCAGTGATCGGTCGTCTCCGGTTCGGTCCGGTTCGGTCACTCCGCATCGTCTCCAACATCGAGGCGTGTCCGACGTGGTCACGTCATCGCCCCTCACTTCGGCAAGCCCTCGTCTCATGTACACCGTACCGTGAGCTCTCTTGACTGTTTCTTTCTCGGCCTCCTATCCACCCTAGCTGTTCTAGCCTTGTATGTATGTCGTGTCTTGTGGCGTAAGGTTCTGTGTAGTTGTAGTTTGATTTTATAGTTTTCGTAAACGTAGTTTGGTTTTAGTTTTCATAGATGTAGCTTGGATTTCCCCATCACGAGTTCGACTGCTTTTCTTGCGTCCTTTTCCTCATCACGCGGCACGACAAACAAGTGTGACGAATGTCCTCGCGATTTCCTTTACACTTATGCAAGTATTGCAGTTTTGTGCTGTCTTATTCGACACTGCGTGTGCAGTGATTTGTTTTTATGGTTTTAATTTGTTGAGCAGCTTAGTTTTGCATTAAAGAGCGCCGAGTGGAGGGAACTAATTTGCTCTTCAATCTGATTCTCATGTCGCTATGTCAGGAGCCTTTTCAGTGATGTTGTATTTAAGGCGTTAAGCTCAGTATGAGGATGAAGGTCAGAATAAATGTTGCTTTTGTGTGCCTGGAATCGGGATCCGCCGTCAGGAGTGAAACTATTAGGTTTGGCAGGATGCGAAGAAAGGCGGGAATTGCTGTCTCTGCGCACTTTACCTATATCCTCTAGACAGCTGTGATCGCGGTATTTCAGTTTCCCGTTTCGCAAGAATGTTGCAGACAAGAGAACTGACATACAGGCTTTTTGTTAATGATTCATTACAGGTACGGTAGCGCAAGAAATGAGGTCAAGTGCCCGTCCTATTCTCTTGCCTTGTGCTACAGCGCACCCATAGAATATTGCGTACCACACCGTGCTGTTATCGCTTGAGATTCAGGTTCTCTCGATTGTGTTTTGGCCCGTTTTATCTTACGTTATTAGTATTTCATGGTCTTTAGAGGAACTTCGTTTCCAATGTGACACAGGCAAATTCGATTTTCTTTGGCACCTCGGCATGGTTGCGATATATTGCGCTGCTTATTGGAGCTTTCTTCTTCTTATAGTTTTTCTATTTCGCGAATGGATACCGCATATACGCTGCATAACTGGCCAGTGGATACTGCATATGTTAATCGTGAATCCCCTTGTCGTAAAATATCCTGTTACTCCATCTAGTCACGATTATTTGCAGTTTGTGACTGGTGTCGGACTCTAGGCTGCGCGGCCTTCGTGACATTTAGTCGGTGGTCTGCCGAGTTTGTGCGTGTGCCAGTGTACGCACGGTGCTTGAGAAGTGCTCGCGCGGTTCTTTCGATTTGTGCGCTTTTCGTGCACTTCGCGCAACAGGGCATGCTGCGGTTCTTGGTCGTTGTGCAACAAACTTTCCTATCGTACATTAGACAGAGCAGAGAAGCCTCTATTTAGGCATGTCAGCGCACTAAGTAAGTTGAAGGGTAAAAGTACATAGCATTTGCTGCTTAGAGTCCATGTGATGGGTTATTTATACAGCCATTTTAACCATGGCAGTGCGGAATGGATTCGTGCATGATTAGTTGCATAAATTGGTTCCTGCGGGGAGGTCTAAGTCCAAAATACGGTTACAGGGCAACAGTGTACCAATAACCGCAGAAGTATCGGACGAATGCATTGTGACTGAATGTGGTGTCTTGAATGGTAGTGAGCAGTTGACAGGTGAATTAAAACGTGGTAATGCTTTAAGCGCATAGCGGCTTTAATTATTCTTGCTCCCTTGCAATGTGCGAACTGATCGTTCTCATTCAGTCCACTGGCATCAGCACAGCGGCCACTGGTGAAAATTCGGGAGAACACATGAACATACATTGGGACATCTTCCCTCATCTGCTTTAAAGGGCGTTCTCCAAATCGCTTAAGAAATGCAAGCAATCGCACTGCTAGCACAGGAAGGGCGAGTGAACGCAATTTAATATGGTATTACATAAGCTGTCGCTAATTTCACTTGAAATGCTTGGTAAATTTAATGTAAAATCTACATATGTAATTTCATTGAGCAGCCTCTTCAAAACAATTCCTGCAATAATTTTTATAGTTCCCCTCATTATGTTTGTTTTTATGATCCGGATATTGTAGTTGCATATTTATGTACATATCACTTTCATAACTCAGAATAAAATTTAGTATGTCTTTGACATTGTAGCTTACTTGTGCTGTTATGTTTCATTACAGGCTGCAAAAATTTGAAATAATGTGTAAGGCCTCCCCACTTATCTAGCAACCACACCTGAGGAGAAGTCTTCAGTGCTATACCTGAGTGCTACCTCTGGTGCTACCAAGTGAAGAGCAAATGCATATACAGGGTGTCCCAGCTAACTTTATCCAGAATTTAAAAATATGTCGACGCATACTAACGCGACCAAACCCATGTTGCTTACCATTGTATGGCGTAAGTCACTATTTTTTGCGTTCTGCTTAATTGCATAATTATTTAAGATTAATTAACGAACCTCTGAAGCAACGAAGTTAGGAAAGAAGAGTGGTTTGCAAAACGTCCAATTAAACAGTTTCTAACTTTCTATTAAGTATTAGTATTTTCCTGCTAGGTGGTTGCGTGGAGCAGAGGTAGAATACCCGGCCTCAAATCTGGAGGTCGTAAGTTCGAATCCTACTCCAGTCCACCACATTTTCAGGCATGGAGTGGTGCCTGACACCTGCAAGAAAAAAAAAATATATCGCCGAGAGCTAGTGGGGCTATACTAGTTCAGGTGCAACCAAACTAGGAAGACCCACTAAGCTTCATCAAAGTCACTCCCTCACCAGAACAGGAACTGGCCTCCCTGGTGCAGTATTCGGCCACTACCTCCCTCATGACTCCGACAATTAACCCATGGCCCTCAGTTCCCAGTGGCTGCGGAGCACCTGACCAAGGCGGCGGTCAGAACTGCTACGCGGCAGAGGGTGCTAAGAATCTCTGGGTCAAGACAGGCCGCCAATGGAAACTGAACCTGGCAACGTTCAACACGCGCACCCTCTCGAGCTGAGGCTAGCTTAGCAGGACTATTTGAAGAATTATCAGGCATTTCCTGGGATATTATTGGCCTTAGTGAGGTTAGAAGAACTGGTGAGGCTTACACAGTGCTGACTAACGGCCACGTCCTCTGCTACAGAGGTCTTCCAGATAAGAAAGAATCCGGGGTAGGATTTCTAGTGCATAACAACATAGCGGGCAACATTGATGAATTATACAGCATTAATGAGAGGGTAGCAGTCGTCGTAATAAAGCTGAATAGGAGGTACAAAATGAAGGTAGTACAAGCCTATGCCCCAACCTCTAGTCACGATGATGAAGAAATAGAACAGTTTTATGAAGATATTGAACTAGCAATGAGAAAGGTGCAAACTCAGTATACTTTAGTCATGGGCGACTTCAATGCAAAAGTGGGTAAAAAGCAGGTTGGTGAGCAAGCAATTGGCAACTGCGGCATCGATTCTAGGAATGCAAGAGGAGAGATGTTAGTAGAATTCGCGGAAAGGAATAGGCTCCGAATAATGAATACCTTCTTCAGGAAGCGCAGCAACGCTCGTACAAACGAACATAGCATTTAGCAGGGTGTGCTGCCGCCTAAAAGGCGCCAGGGCATCGACGCAGGCGTTGGCTGCGCGGTTTACGCCAGCAACCGTTATCGCTTGCGCTGCGACAACGCTTGCCCTGTCGCGTTTTGAGCGGCAGCACACCCTGCTAAATGTTATGTTCGGTTGTACGCGGAACGTTTGGTAGCACTGAAATCACGGCGCGCAAGCGAGCATGTCACGTGGTATTTTTTTTTATTTCGCAGACATCTGTAGTAACAGGAAAAAAACAGTACTTAATAGATAGAAAGTAACAAACTGTTTAATCGTACGGTTTGTAGACCGCTCTACAACATAATAATATAAATTTTCTTTGATTCGTTGGTTATTTAATATCAGCTAATTATGCAATTGATCCGAATACAAAAGATAGTGTGATTTACTGCAAACAATAGTCCGCAACATGCATTTGGTAGCGTCGTCTTGGTGTGCAGCGGCATATTTTTTCAATCTCGCTAAAGTTAGCTGGGACACCCTGTATATGCCAGCAATAATATATGGGCAAGCCTTTCTGCTGAAGCCAATGTATTTGCATTCAAAGCAATTCAACTACCAGCGTACTGCAGGATACGTGTCCACTTCGACAAAATGGAGCAGTAGTGCAAATATCTGGGCGTTCTTGTCCAGGCCAACAAGTGTGTCTACATTAAAGACATTTCAAGTACCAGCATGTACAAGAGTTCCTTTGCAAGAGGCACTGAATAATGATAAGTGGTGCGCTCCCAACCTATTCATCAATAGAATTCAGCCAGGACTGTGTGCCAAATACTTTTGGGTGTGAAAGTTGGGATTCTATCAGCCATCGTCATCTTCCTCGGCCGCCTATTATATATGGCGCGCTCCGGCGCGTGCTTCTCGTGCCTCCTGCTGCGATCTTAAAAAAAAAAGGAGGGAAATGAAAGCTTCTTCTGCTCCTGCCATCGGTCCCAACGGCTCTCAGATCTTCCGCTCGCTGACTCACATTATTGTAGTGGACCTAACCTCGGTCGCTATAACGTGGAGACCCGGACGTGATCGTACGGCGAGCACCCCATCATGGACGATGCCACCAACGAGAGACCAACGACCAGCGCAAAGGGCCTCTCCACGTTGGAGATTCACCTGCCGTCCTTTTGGCCACAAAATCCTCCAATCTGATTTACTCAGGTGGAGGCCATATTCGACCTTCGGCACATTACCTCGCAGCGCGCGTGGTTTCTCCGTGCTGTCTCGGTGCTCTCTACAGAGAGAGGTGGTTGAGGAGTTTCAAGAAGTTGTGGACTCGCCCCACGACACCACACCGTATTACCACTTCAAATCGACGATGTAGGATCGCAAGTCTGTGTTTGCGCGCAGGCGACTTTAGCATCTTCTCAACGAACAGGAGCTCGTCGACCGTCGGAACTTCTACGTCGTATGCGGCGGCTTCTTAGTTACTGTAGGCTGGACGCAAACAGCCCGCTGCTGCGTGAACTGTTCCTTCAGCACCTACCACTGCACGGGGTGGTCGCCTTGGCTCCCACACAAGAAGACATGTCTCTCGGGAATCATGCCGAGCTGGCCGACCGCATCGCTGACAATTCAGCAAGAGGTGCTGCAGCAACAACGACCGTTCCGCTGTAGCACCTCGAAGATCGTCAGTCTCGCCTTGAGTAAAAGACCTGAGAACCGTTCGGACCGAGGGCAGAAGCAAAAGAAGCTCTCTTGTTCTTCCTTTTTTTCTAACCTTGCAGCACGAGACACGCGCCGGAGTTCGCCGTGTATACAGACTCGACAGGGGAACAGCGCGAAAAGAATAAGGACGAGAAGGGGGAACACACATCAGCTCTGGTGTGTGTTCCTGTTTTTGTCCTTCGTCGTTTCGCGCTGTTCCTCTGTCGAGTATGTACCGACTAGCCCAAGTCTCTAGTTTCACTTAACTTGGGCCGAACTTCAAAAATGTGGAAAGGCTACGTAGATGGACAGAACCAAGATAATGTTTGCCGTCGCTTAGAGATATTCAGATTATATATATTTTCCATTCCGCCTATATATATAACTGGTCTTCATTAATTATTCGACTTCTCAGTTATAGTTAAGTGTCAATGCGATAAGTGTGAAAATACACGCAAACTGACTCGAGCGGCCAGTCGCGCGGCAGTTCTGAGTGTGTTCGAGGGCTTCTATTACATCCGGAAAAACGCTTTTAAGTAGCACGTATTGAGCAACAGAAAGCTGTATCGGGAGGTTTTCATGTTGCATTACAATTTTCTCACTTGACACTTATCTAATTATAACAATCGATAAGTTGACGAATTAATGAAGACTAATTATCTAATTAGGTGTAATTAAAAATAATCTGAGTATCTCCAAGCGGAGACAAACATTGCCTTGGTTCTGTCCAGCTACGTGGCATTTGCATATTTAAAGTTTGGGCGAAGTTACGTGAAACACCCTGTATAAAAAGCAGCTGAGGAAGATGACGATGCCTGCTAGAGGGCGAACTGGTAAAGCGTTTGCTCGGGGTTACATGTGCAAAAGCTTCTTATCATCCAGAGTGCTTTTTTTACTTTAGGAAACAGGAGATGTGTGTAAAGTGTAACATGGCCGTGTACAAACGTATTCACTGGTATTCAGATGATTCATTGCGGCCTTATGCTTTTTTTTTTCCAGAGTGATACATATGTGCCTCTTGTACAATGCTTTTCATATAAACCAATAATTACTTCCTTGGTTACTTGAATGAAGCTTCCAGTGCAATAGTTTTAATTTCCAGGTTTGTATAAGTTTGTAATATGAGGCTTATACATCCATGTCTCGTGTACTAGAATGCTAAGATTATTTTATTTATCTAGCATTACTCAGTCTCATCGTACACTGCAATACAATGGTGCACACTTGTGACACTGATTTCCGCGTTTGGAGTATTCTATACTATTTTTACTTGATTGTTGCTTTTTAGGTTTTATGGTTCTTTTAATTTACACCATTAGATTATTTGACGTATCCCAAAGGCAGTATGTTTTATTTTAAGCATGTTCCCAGTGTTTGTTTTCGATACTATGCGGCGTTATTCCTTTTTGTGTTCTTTTCAAGCTTCTAGATTATTGGTAACATTGCTTGTAGGCAGCTACCATGCGATTAAATCTCACATTTCTCAGTCCGCTTCTTGCGTTGCTGTGATATCAATCTCTAAATAACTATGGTCTGTTCATCTGACTACATGGGCTGTTTACTTTGCTTAATAAGAAACCTTACGAATTTTGTTTGAATTTTGTAGTCATTGTTTATCAGTTTCTAGTTCATTAAGAATTGTATCTGCGAACTTTAGTCATTATTTGGGTACATTTAATTCAATTTACTTTGTATTTCTTATACATATTGCTGAAATCTTGCACTTTTTCAATGAACTTTTGCTTTGTCATACTGTCCTCATTCCATGCGCACTTGGCACAAGAGCTTGGCCTGGACGCTAGTCCAGACGCGCCCAATTTTTTCTTAGCGGGGTTTCATTCCCATTTTGGTTGTAAACATCGTTGCTGCATACCAAAGGCAGTATTCTAGATTCATTTTCGTGGACATGATCATTTTCATATGATTTGGTAGAGGATGCGTCGGCGTCGATAGGCAACAGTGCTTGGCACTGCACCAGGAGCTCTTTTGCACTGGACGCCGATGCTTCGACTCATCTGGAACCCCCGAAAATTAGCTTCAGATTATCGTAAACCTTTCAAGACCTTTTGTAGAGCAGCTTTTTGATAATGCCTTAAAAACGCTTAGAAATTGGATATGAATAGCCTTCTCAAAGGGCTTATTTGTTTTTTTCCCAATCCTATTTCTAGACGAGCTTTTCGTATACGTCTTTAAGACATGGTATAGATCGTCTCAGAAAAGCAATTAAGCCGGACATCAGCCGATGTATACGACGTTTTACCGACGAAGTTGTCTCGACTGATGTTTTCTTTAAACCGTTTTTATCGTCTCGGTTAAACGCTACGAAAACGTTATGTATCTCTTGTGTGCGACCTGGGAAGGGGCGATAGTCTCCCCGATCCTCTTCAACGTCGCGATGCTAGCGCTGACCAAAGAGCTGCAGAAGATCCCGGACCTAGGTTACGCCCGGTGCGCAGACGACATCACGTTCTGGGCCACCAAGGGCTCCCTCGTGCGAAAAAAGGCGACCCTTCAGGAGACCGCGACGGTCGTGGAGAGATTTGCGGCAGCGAGCGGGATGCGTTGCGCACCAAAGAAGTCCGAGGTGATCCGGGTGCACGGAGGAGGAATTTACAAGTCCCCTGGCTTTATCGACCTCTATCTAGAGGGCCAGAATATCACGGAAAGCTGTAAGACTAGGATTCTGGGTTTTTGGATCCAGAGCAACCTGAAAGCCTCCCACAACATCCAAACCCTAAGGTCAGCTACTAACCAGATCTCGCGGATTAATAAGCGAATAACAAGAAGCCGCAAGGGCATGCGAGAAGAGGACACGCTCCGCTTCGTCCAGGTTCCGGTGATCAGCAGAGTAACGTACAGCATGCCATATCACTACCACTCGCTAAACAAACGCGTCCAAGAACAAATCTATGCCATCATCAGAGGCGCGTACAAAACGACCCTTGGTCACCCTGTCACCACCTCAAACGAGAAGATAGCGGCCCTCGGGATCCACAACACCTTCGCATAGCTGTCGGACGCGGGTATGGCTTCTTAAAAAGCCAGACTATAGAACACGGCGGCGATCACAGCCATCCTCCACCGGACCGGCACGGCAACGGAGCTCCGTGCGCTCGATGGGCAACGATCACTCCCGCCCGAGGTCAGAAGCAAGATCAAGGCGAGACCCATAACGAAGCACATGAGTCATGAACTCCATGAAGGACGACGCAAGGCTCGCGTCGACAAACAGCGCCGTAAATTCAAGCGTGGCCCGTACATAACGCACGTGGACGATGGCGGCGTACCCTACCGGGGCCTCTTCGCGGTAGCCGCCGTGAACGGGAGAGACAACTCCTTGACCCTCGCGGCCTCCATCAGGGGAGAGACCCCAGCTGCGGCTGAAGCCATAGGCGTGGCGCTAATAATAAAGAAACAAGACAGGGTAGGCAGGGAAGTTCATGTCGTTACCGACTCGCAATCGGCCGGCCGTATCTTTACCAACGGACGAACACCTGCTGCAGGCGGCTCATATTCTAGGCCCGAGGCTGCAAGAGTCTCATCAAATCACATGTACGCAGGGCCACGCGGATCGCCTTAGCTCGAGCGCTAATCAAATGAGTGGGGCAAAACCAATCGTCTCATCAATCCCCATTCATTACCTTCGTGCCACTGCCATCTAATTAAATAAATAAATTATTAAATTACAGCGACCGACTCGAGGTCCAGCGACTCAACCGCAGCATTTATCCTCCTCCTCACAAAAAGCTCGACATTAAAGAGGCAGTAGCTCTTAGTCTTATTCACACTAACACATTCCCAAAACTACACAGATAGAGAAAAATGTACCCACAAACATATCGGGGCACCTGCCCCTGTTGCGGCGGCACGCGCCTTACACTGTTTCTCATCTCGCGGAGGTACGGGGGAAAACCTCAACACTTAAAGAGGCCTAGCACGTCATTTGAGCGGTGGGAGGTACAGCTGATCGGCGATACCCTGGCGGAACAAGAGGCTCTCGTCCAGCAAGTGCGCCGACGAGCCATGGCCAGCGGAGTCTTGGAATGAGGGCACCACCCACTCAACCTCAAGAGCTACCACCTCGATGGTACAAATAAATGTTTCTCTCTCTCTCTAATAATATCTTCCTTTGCGGATTTAACGAGTTAAACACTATGTCATAGTTTGTGGCATAATTATCCAACATAATTACACTTAGACTTCCAGATCCAAAATATTGTAGCTTTTGGAAAGTGGAAAACAAAACAGGAACGCAGAAATATCTGTCAAAGTATTTTCATTTCAGCAATGCTATTTCATTTCACTGCTGTTTGCACCGCCATTCTAGTGTCAAAAAGCAATAGATGAGGTTTCTTGGAAAAACAGCCATATAAATACCTAGAATAGCTCAAGTAAACAAGGTAGGCAGCTCGAAAAGGAGACTGCGTATTTCACGTCTCTCGCAATTCATTTTTCTTGCGCATGCGCGTGTGGCAGGTAAACTGTACCAGGTTGTTAAAAAGAAAACTGAAAATGTAAGACGAAAGTGCGTCATGGTCGGCAATGCCAAGCAGCAAAAAAGAAAATGAACAATAAAGAATACCAGCGGGGAAATTAAAAACATCGCAGATTGGACTGAACAGTTAAGGAAAGACGTAACCGCGGCTACACAAATAGTTTTACCAGAAGCACACTTAGAAGTCATATACAGTAGGCTCCTGCACATGTGAGAGGCTCAGGAAGGGCTGCAAAGGAGATGGAGGAGTCAGAGACACAACCGGGCCATCAGAAGGAGGATAGCCCGATTAAACAGAGACATAGACCAGCATGCACAACAGCTATGTAAACAGCAATGGAAGGAGACATGTAGTAACATGGACAATAAATTAGGGCTAGCAGAGACATGGAACCTTCTCAGGTACCTGCTACACCCAGAGGAAACTAAGCCGGTATACAAGCAAAATATGAACAAGGTAGTTCATGCCTATGGAGGTTCAGAACAAGACTTTCTATGGGAGGTTACAGAGAAATATATCTCCCAGGCTAGACCAGTTATACACCCAGACTACACATGAGTAGTCAACAACGAACTTGACAGGGAAATTAGTGAAGCAGAAGTAAAGGCAGCCTCGCAAAAACTTAATACTAAATCATCACCCGAACCAGACGGAATCACAAATAAGATATTCAATAACCTATAGATGATGAGTCTATAACAAAATTGACAGAATATATCAATCAATGCTGGAAAACCGGCAAAATACCACAACAATGGAAGACGGCACACGTCATCTTAATACCTAAGCCCGGCAGGCGCTTACAGCTGGAGAATCTGAGACCCATATTTCTCACGTCTTGCGTTGGAAAGCTCATGGAGCATGCAGTCCTAGCGAGACTAACCAACTATTTCGAGGACAGGGACCTGCTTCCATCCACGATGCTGGGTTTCAGAAGAAATCTTTCCACGCAGGATGCGATGCTCCAGCTTAAACACCAAATCATAGACAACCCAGGCAGATCCACTAGAGCCATCCTCGGCTTAGACTTAAAGAAAGCATTTGACAGTGTTACACATCAGACAATACTCAGCAGCCTTGCAGAGTTGGGATTAGGAAGGAGAACATACAATTATGTTCGTGACTTCCTAACCGGCTGAAAGGCAAAGATAACCGTGGGAGACACTCGTCTCGGAAGAGATTGAGATTGGTAGCGCCGGCACACCACAGGGGTCAGTGATACCGATGCTGTTTAATCTGGCATTATTCGGATTACCAGCAAAACTAGAAGAAATTGAGGGCCTTAACCACACTATATATGCCGATGACATTACGTTATGGGTAAAGGATGGTAATGATGGGCAGATAGAACAGACATTCCAAAGCGCGATTGAAACAGTCGAACAATACCTAGAGGGAACCGGATTGGTTTGCTCAGCGGAAAAATAAGAAGTATTATTGTACAGGCCGACTCGCAGGGGCCGTAAACCAAACAGCTACAGGGGGGCAGACAATCTAGAAACGGACATAGAATTGAAGACTGCCGATGATAAACCCATATCTAAGGTTGATAAAATCAGAGTTTTGGGACTGCTCATTGAAGCAAAAGGCAACAATGGAGAAACCATTAGGAAGTTAGAAGGGACAGTATCTCAAGTTATGAGGTTGATCAAAAGGATAGCCAATAGACACAGTGGAATGAAGGAAGGAAGCATGATCAGATAGTACAGGCGTTCGTTATCAGCAGGATCGTATACATCGTACCCTACCTTAGATTGTACGCTGCAGAAAAGAATAAATTAGAATGCCTGAATGCCATTTGTAAACAAGCTGTAAGACTACCAATCAGCACTAGTAACGACAGGCTATTAGAATTAGGCCTGCACAACACAATAGACGAGCTCGTAGAGGCGCAGCGGATAGCGCAGTACGAACGCCTTTCCAAGACCAAGACAGGAAGACACATACTCGAAAGACTAGGTATTGGGTACCATACTCAAAACGGAACCAAAGTGGACATCCTGAATGGTGTCAGGGATACGATAACCGTTCCCCCATTACCAAAGAACATGCATCCCGTGTACCATAAAGGCAGAAGAGAAAGCAGAGCAATGGTCATACAAAAGAAGTTTGGGAATAGTAAAGACGCAGTATTTGTAGACGCTGCTAGATACAAGCACAGGCGCGGCTTTTCAGCCGTAGTAATTGATCACGAAAAGAAGTGCAAAACATGCGTTACGGCAAGCACAGTAAACATCGAGACTGCGGAGGAGATAGCTATTGCGCTAGCACTATCACAGACCGAAGCGAATAGTCAGTGACTCTCAGGCGGCAGTACGAAATTTCGCTAAAGGCCGAATCTCTCCTGAAGCACTACGAATCCTAATGGCAGGTACCAAAATTCAAGAAAAGGATGTTTATTGATTATGGACACCTGCTCACGCCTCCACCTCGCCAGGAGACAGCAATAATAATAAGACGGTGCATGACGTGGCTCGAGGGCTTACGGACCCAGTCACGGCCGATAATAGGGCCGGCACCTTAGCGTCTCCTGAGATCGAGGATGGAGAGGAGTAGGAATGGAAGGATCGTATGACCAGATTTAATGACATCACACACTACAAATTGTAAAGGTGCATTTTCCCAGCACCTCACCAAAACCTCAGCAAAAAGCAGTCTGTCGAAAGGCAGCAATTACAGACCAGAACTTATCCGAACCCGGCGATCTCACACCTCATTTACCCTGACATGTGCAAGACAGATAAATGCGAAAACTGTAGTTCTAGAGCCAATCTGGAACATATGCTATGGGAATGTCGAGGCATACAAACAATAATGGGGATGCAGCCTCTCGCGATCGCCTCCGCGTGGGCTGGGAGACTGTGTTGCTCAGTTCTGCCCTTGACGATCAACTTTGGGCTTTCCAGCGTGCCGAGGAAGCCGCCAGGACTCAAGAGCTCCTGACCGTCACCTAGGCGGGACCATTTGCCCGTCCCACAAACTCGCAGGGCCTTTAAATAAATTTATTAGACTGACTGACTGAATAAAAAATGGCTCTATAGTTTATAGTGGGGCACTTTTCTTTATTGGTATGTGGCAAGAGTAAACGCTCTCAATACTCTAAAACTTTGTAGCAAAAATGAAACTTGCAAATAAAAAGCTCTTCTTTTACGGTTACTTACGAGACATTTAATGACTGGAGACCGACCGCCAAAGCTGAAGTAAACAATACCGCAACCAATGCTATGGTCATCACCGATAAGAACACATTGAAGACACCACGAACAGCATTTCGCGAAGGCTACCAATGAAAAGTACATGATGATGTATGGTGTTTAATGCCGCAAGGGCCAGGTATGGCCAAAGATCTCCACTTGAAAAGTACAAAAGCATTGCCTTATTCGAGTAAACTCTGGGCAGCAATAGTCTCAGATGCTTGAACCACCTGAATAAACGTAGTAGTAGAAGCAGAATTTACATATAGCAACGCCTAAGGGTTGTCTTGCGCTTGTGTGCTCTAACCTGCTACTCTGCCCAAGAGGAAGGGGAAAAGCAAACTAAAGGGGAATGGAAGAAGATAACGTATATAGTATTGTGCGGCTTCAAAGAATGCGTCAAATTATACTACCTCTTCCGCGTGTGCGATGCAAGCAAATAAGATTCCGGTGTGCTCCCAAATTCTCACCGAAATTGCGTGGCCAGGCATCGCTCGTGGGCTCTGTACAGAAATATCCCGGTATATGCTCACTCCACGACGCACAACACTATATTAGAAATATAGAAGAATTATGATTTATTTTCAAGAAATTTGCTTGTTCATAACAACTACGTCTTATAGATGCAGGTGTGTTGTAGTGCAGTCACGTAGATTAGTTCAGCTTACATTGTGAAATAGGGCCTTTCATTCTGTCCTTTGAGCTTCCTTTACAGATGTTCGAGCTTTTCATTTTGGCGTTTGATTTCCGGTCATTGATGCAAATGTGCGTTATAAATGTTTTATGGTGCGTTGTGGTGTGTTATTATATTGCCTTATACAAATATATGAAATACTTTCGCCACATAACGGTTCCACCACTTCTCCTCATATTTACCACCATTTCGCAGCGGAGATGTATATGCCTAACCTCCAGCAAACAAGCAAGGCATGCGCTCACACCAGGCGCCGCAAGATGAACGCTAAGAAGCAACCCAATACATAGTTCCGTACAATAATAAATAGAGGCATCTCTTGCTCCAGTGTCTACGGGTACTGAAATCGCGACTGTTTAGACAGCATTGTGGGAAGTACATGGATTTGCCTAAACATCGTCCATCTGGCTTTCGACGTCTTTGCGACTTTGTATAGTCGTCATTTTCAACAAGGTACTATGAAATATATAATTAAATAAGCACTACTAAAACCATCCGCCGGCAATATTCGCACACAGGACCTTTAGCACAAAAGCCCGTATTGTATTTGTCAGGAATATAAAACATACATGCGTAAGTTATTTACATAAGGGCCAAAAGAGCCATAGGTGCATCTACAGCAGCAAATAAACGCTTCACAGTAGAATTATTACTCTGAACAGTTCTCTAAAAGGAGGCAAAAGGATACAGTGCATCAACAATGAATACCAGTTTAGATGGAAGTACCTTTGAGCAATAAAGTATTTCAGGTGTGAAATCTTCCGAAGGAACTGCGACTGCAAATATACAATTGGTTTGCATTCCGATCTACCATGCGAGTTTTCTATAAATTCTGCAACGTCATAAGTAGCGGCATGTCAAAAGGCACATCTTCACATTTAGGTGTCATAAGCTATCAAACATTATCAGGATTTATATCGATATTATTTTTAAAAGTCCTTTGGAGAAAATCCCAAAAGAATATGCCATCTATGGAATCAATAAAGAATATCGAACAGTACAGAACACTGTTTTATTAACACCTCCGAAGCACGCATCGAGAAACGGCATAGAACTTTCGTGGGACGCTTATCGCGTTTCTGTTTAGAAACCTCGACCGGTTAAGTTGCTGTTAGTAGCGATTGTGCGTTTTCGCAGAGCATGCCACAGACGTGAAAGGAAAAAGCCTCAAAATAAGTAAAATTTTACACTTATTGGTGTGCTTGTCTCATTCAACTGTTGCTAATAAGGTGTTATTCTTTCGCTTCCCCAGCCTAAACTAACGTTCATTAAAACACGAGGCTCTCCTGAGAAAATTTTTGCCGGTGTGTGGTCATTAAGCCATTCATCGGGACTTGTTACCCGCTCCCGTCGCGCAGTTAGTCCAATTTTCCCGGATAAGGCGCGTCGTGGCCTAGCTCCCGCACGCCGCCTGTGCCCGAGAATGTCCATGAAAGTTACGGTCGAGGGAGAGGACATCACCCCCGAGGAGCGCATGAAGTCCGGATGGACCACTGATATTTCTAAGCGCAAGTTACAACGGCAGCCCGGCGTCAGCGACCGGGCGAGTTCGACACAACATGGCAGCGGCCGTGGCGGGTCCCGCACCGCCGCCGCCGGCGTCGTAAAGTAACGCCTCGCCGCGGCCTCGAAGCTCCCCCGCTTGCTGAGGGCGCCCTGTAGGATCATTGTCCGCCCCAGAGGCTGGCTGAACGTCAGGACGATGAGCCAGATCAAGGTGACACAGGCCTTGGCCATGGCGGCTCAATTCGCCCCGGACGAAACGGAGATGGACGTCGGCTGCCCCAACGTGGTCCAAAACATCTATGTCGTGCGTACCCCGACGCGGAGAAGAACGACCGCGCTTACGCGAGCATGCAAGCTCTACTCGTGGGGTCTGCCTGATACAGAGTGAACTCGTTCCTGGCAGCGCCAGATAGCACTTCCAAGTGGATCGGGCGGGGCGTCAACCTCGACTTCGACCACAACCAGCTGCGCGACATGATCGTCCAGTCAAGGAAACCAAAGGCCCTCCAACTAAGGCCCTCCAATGGCCATCCAACGGACTAAATGTGCCGAACAACGTCACGTGTGGTGGCAGCATGCTTCGCTGTACGCTTTACAGACGCCAGACAGATTTTTGCTACGCCTGCGGAAGGCTGGGTTACCGCGCCGACGTGTGCCCAGCCCCGTTGAAAACTATTTGCAGGGGATGCGGACTCGCGTTCTCCGCGGGAAACCACGAATACTCGCCCAAGTGCATCCTCTGCTGGGGGCCTCATCTCACGGCGGACAAGGCCTGCAAACAGCGCTTCCAAGTTCTCTACGTCGTCCGTCGCAGAAGGAGGTAGCGAAAGCGCGCCGAGAAAACACCTACGTGGCAGGTGCCGACTAGCTGCCTAGCATGTGATTTGAGCTTGCCCAGGGGTTATCTAGGGGGTGCTCCGTCACGCCAGCTCCAGGGGGTGCTCCGTCACACCAGCTTCAGGGGGTGCTCTTACTCGAGAGTCAGTATCCAGGAGACCGCCAGGACCGATCGAGTTAAATAGAAGCCTCCAAAGGTAACGAAGGCTTCGCCGCCAGAGAAGACCAATCCTAGAATCGCGCACTTAGAGCAGGAGAACGCTCAGCTCAGAGCCGCGTTGCAGCAGCTCAGGGCCAAGTTCTGGCCCTTTCGAAAATGTGGTTCGACCGTGCCGCCCGCGCAGGCCCCCAGGAAGCTCCCCGCGGAAACGCAGGAGCCGGCGCGATCCGCCAAGAAGCGGGCCCTCGCGGACCCCGTTGAGGGAGAATGGGACCTCGAGGAATTCAAAAGCGAGATTAGGAACTCCATGAAGGAGGTTAGGGAGTCGGCGCACAGACTCCCATGCTCAGTCATGACCTTAGTAGAAGCGCTGGCTGCTCTCAAGAGCAGGGTCAACACCCTCGAAAGTAGGGACGCTCTGGGAGACTCAATCTCCGGGTACTCGGGTGTGCTCAGAAATGGTCTACCCTCAGAAACGGAAGGTTTTAGACGCGGTTCCCCCTATGAAAGGTCAAGCAAAAGCTCCAAACATGGCGGGTCAGGATAACGGATTCCTAATCTGGCCGTGGAACTGCGCCAGGGTTCCTGCCGAAAAAGGCAGTCCTGCAGCAGTTCGTTCGTTCAGGCGAGAGTAAGCCACAGGTCATTTTATTACAGGAAACTCAGGCATACAGTTTCACTCCAGGGTTACAGGTCTCACTCCGTCTTTGGCGCAGGCAGGAGCAATTCGCTTATTCCTCTCCAATCGATGTTATTTTGTCGTGGACTCCATGCGTATGGATCATAGCAAGGGCGAGCATTCGCTAATTGAAATCATTCCCAACGACTGGCTAAAATTCAATATCTTTATTTTCAACATATAGAGTTCCCCCAGGGATCAAAGACACCACTTCGCGTCCCTTGTAGCGAAGGCCGCGGGGCTGCATGGTGGCTGCCTCCCCGCTGGTGGTCACGGGCGACTTCAACGCTACGCACCGCGAGTGGGGCTACCCATCGCCAACCGCGAATGGGAGCGACCTCTGCAAACGGCCGCCGGTCACGTGCTCGTACTCTTGACGGACGCGCCTTCCCCACCGGTCTGGTCACTTCGATAACCAGGGACTGCAAGCCTAACTTCACCTTCTTCAAGGGGGTGGGACCGGCCTCATGGACTTGGGTACCTTGGGTAGCGATCACTTCATCCTCCATACCTCTTGCGAGATGTCGCGCAGCCCCCCCCCCGCGAATTTAGGGTCACGGATTCGGATCACTTTCGAAAAATAAGGGAGGGAAAGATGGCGGATCCCACAGACTTCAAGGAATGGTTGTTGCAATTGCAAACGGACGTCGAGTCCGCCACCAAGACGGTCTGCACGTACCTCAAGGTGGATAGGATGGACAGCCGTCTCACTCACCTCCTCGAGCCCAAGGCTGCTCTCCTGGTCAGGGGGAAGGGGCAACGGCTCAATCGTAGACTCCGTAAGAGGATAGCGGAACTAAGTCGCACCATTGAGGAGCACTGTCGCACGCGCGCTATGCAACAGTGGGATGAGCTTTGTAATTCGGTCGACAGGCAAATGCGCACGAGAGGCAAGTGGAACCTCCTGAAGCCACTCCTAGACGAATCGGCCTCCAAGTCCAACCAGAGACTAGCTAGAGATATCATTTTGCACGAAGCTAAACGGGAAGGCTCCACCGTGCGGGACTATACCCAGTCGTTGGCCGACAGATCCCCGCTACCGGGGCCTAAAGCGGGAGGACCTGGATGCTCATTTCTCTAAAAACGAGGTCAGGGAAGTGCTTTTTACCCTGAACGGCCGATCGGCCCCAGGGCTGGACGTAATTTCGAACACGTTTCTTCGCAATCTGGACGAAAAGGATATCTTCACGTTAACGGACGAGATCAATCGCGTGGGGGAGCTGGGCGACGTCCCTGACGATTGGAAGCTCGCGTCGGTAGTTCTCATTCCACAGCCAGCTCTGACCCCCGGACTAAACAACCTGCGACCGCTCACTACGTGCGTGTGAAAGGTCCTGGAACACGTCATTCACAACCGGATAACGTACATTGAGGAACGCGAAATCTGCCCCTACAACATGGTAGGCTTTAGTCCGTCCCTGTTATCTCAGGACATCATGAAACTCATTTAACACCAGATCATCGATAGGGACAACAGAGACGTCAGGGGTATCCTGGCGCTGGATTTTGAAAAGGTCTTGGATAAAATTTCCCATAGGCACATCCTCAATTCCGTTACGGACATGGACCTTGGATCTCAGTTTCACGGGTTCGCCAGTTCGTTCCTTCGGGGCAGGCGCGCCACTCTCAAGGTGGGCGTGGTAAAGTCTTATCTCTTCGAGCTGGGGCTAAGCGGCACCCCTCAGGGGTCGGTCATCTCGCCATTTCTCTTCAACGTCACGATGCGCGGTCTCGCCGCCCGTCAGTGCGAGGTGGACGGCGTTAACCACGCTCTTTACGCCGACGACATTACGGTGTGGTGCGATGGCGGCAGTGAAGACAGAGTCGAGGAATCGCTATAGGTGGCCCTGAGCTGCACGGAGGATTTCATGGCGGGCACGGGCCTCTGCCTCTACCCGTCCAGGTCCAAACTCCTTTTGTATCGACCGACCAGGATCGGGCACATCCCTAAGGGTCAGGTCCCTCTCGAGAAGGTCGACATTGCCATTCGCACGGCCATCGGGCAGGTCATTATCAAGGTGGAAGTTGTCCGTGTACTCGGTATGCTTATCGAGGCAAATGGTTGTAACGGAGAGACAATCGCTCTCATCGCCACCAAAACAGACAACATGGTCAGGCTCATCATTAGGGTCTCCAACAGTCGCGGAGGGCTGCGGGAGATAAGCCTCTACAGGTTGTATCACGCCTTCCTAATGACCCACATAACGTACGTGGCCGCCGCGAATCTCTGGCACTGATACAAGAGTGCAAATGTGGAATCGCTGATGCGCAAGAGCATCAAAAAGGGGCTCGGCATCCCTATGGCCGCCAGCACGGAGAAGCTCATGCAGCTGGGAGTCCACAACACTTTCGACGAGGTTGTGGAGGCAGAGCAGACAGCCCAGGTCGTCAGGCTCTCTTCCTCGCCTGCGGGGAGGCGGACCTTGAAGGCGCTGGGCAGCAATCCCACTGCCGTCAGGGAGAGGCGGTGCACGCTCGACGCAGAGACGCGGGAGGCCGTCACAGTCTCGCCGTTCCCGCGTAACGTGCACCCGCAAAACAATGTAGGCAGACGCATGGCCCGGGCGGGCGCACTTCTCGGATCCCTCGCTGGCGATCCGCGATCGGTAGCGTTCGTCGACGCCGCCCAATACGGTTCATCCGACCGATTCGTGGCTACCGTGGTAGATCACAGGGGCAACCTCTTGACGCCGCTTAGGTGCGGGACTCGTCTCCGGTACTGGCGGAGCAGGTCGCGGTGGCCCTTGCCCTCCGGGACGGGAGCAGGCCGCAGGTCTACACGGATTGGCGGGTGGTGGTCAGGGCCTTTGCCACGGGTTCAGTCTCGAGGGAAGCGGCCTTCCTGCTTTGCAGCAGGAGCATCGCCCCCCACGTAATCACTTGCTTCCTGGCCAACATGGGGCCTCAGGTCTCCCCCATTGTTCCGAACGCCAACGAGCTGGCCCACGCCCGCGCGGCGTACTCACCCACCGTGACGGAGAAACGTCACTCGAGGGCGCGGACACGGGGCTCCACAATGACTCGCTCCACACGTTTATCAAGAATTCAAAGTACTATCAGCTCAGCAGGAAGGTCTATCCCCCGCCCCACGCCAAGCTCTCAAGGTCTCAGTCTTCCACCCTTCGCATGCTGCAGACCGGGTCCTATCCCAGCCTAGCCAGCGTCAGAAGGTACGTGGACTCGCTCGAGCCCGATTGTACGGATTGCGGCGATCCATTCTGCAGTTTACAACACATGCTCTGGCGGCGTCCCTCGTTACGGGACCGCAATAATCTCAACACGGAAGAAGAGTGGGTTTAGGCGCTCATGAGATCCGACCTCACCGCTCCGCTACGGGATGTCCAGACGGCCGACGACGCGGCGGTCAGGCATGTCCTGCCAGTCCCGACGTGGGAGCGGCCCGCGGTGGCTTCTACCCCGCAAGGGGGTCTCGGAGTCTCTCCAGAGGACGTAAATTAAGTTCATTGTCTGTCTGTCTGTCTCTTGAGAAGCGCTCTCACTTGTACATGCTTTGCCTCTGTAGCTTTGCCGTTATACCCAAAGTGTGAGGGGGTTTATTTACAAAGCAGTTAGGGCTACGCAAAAGCCTTGGCTTAGGAGCGCCGGTCACTGTCTCGCGCTCTCCGCGCTGCCAGACATCGACATACTCTCTCAATGGTTGTGGACTCTCTTCCCCACAACAAAAAGATTTTTGCGCGAGTATAGTAAGTTGCGTGCCCAGGTATCGGGAGGCCGCGAAGAGTGCGTACTCCCGAAGAACAGCCCCACTGGTAACCCAAATCCACAGAGTGGAATAGTTGCGCTTTTTTTCGTCAATGTAGAGCGACACATTCTCAGCGTCACATACCTTATTACCCAAGTTGGCTTCAAAGATGTTCGTTAAAAGGGGCCCATACTTACTGGCGCGCACCCAGTGCCGCATACTAAGTCACCCAAGTTGTTATGGTATGGTGTGAAGAAATTTATTGGGTCCATCGATTGTTTTAGAGTGCAGCCCTTAGGCGCCCGTTTCTGTGGCGAGCGTCGTAATCGGCGCAACCGAGCCAACGAGCGCACAGGATGAAAGAGCGAACACGGAGCGCAGCGCAGGATAAAAAAAGTGGCGAGAGCGAAGAGAGCAGAAGGAGTAGGGTGCAGTGGAAGCATGAGGCGGAGAGGGGAGGAGAATGGTATGGCGAAAGAGTGAGAAGAAAAGCGCAGTGACGCGCAAGGAGAGAACCAAGCATTATAGGAGGGCTGCTTCACACCACGTTTCAGGCTGTCGTTTACGTGTTCGTCAATGACAGGGTGTTCAGCTGTACAAACACGGTATGGAAGGTGGCTCTGGGAAGCTTGCTGACTGGTGTCAATACGGTGAACAACCGCTGATATGGGCCCCAAGGAAGGCTGGCCGATGTCGAAACCGGCACAAGTTCGCCATGACTGCGTTGAGCTGGCGTAAAAGCGTCATCGACGGTATGCATGAACATCTGGGGAACGTGAGGCTGGTGCGGCAGCAGAAATGACAGCACCGATGGGCAATGGGGCCTTATTGGAATGTATGTCAAATGGGAGGATGACATCAAAAGTGTCGAGACGCCCGGAACTTTCACCGCGTAGTAGAGTTGAACAACGGGGAAATTCATGGCCCACATAAATGGCAGAGGAACCATCGGTGAATGTGACGACGGCAACTGGGAGTAGAAGGTTCCGTCGAGGCGCACAATCTTCAGATGGAGTAAACAGGGCGGTTAAGGTGGAGACAGAGTCAGAAGATACGGGCACCAAGGTGCCAGGGAAAGCAAAGAAAATGATGTCAACGGCGACTTACACATTAGGAGGCTGCATAGGGATACCGAGGGTAGTATACCTGAACGGAGACAAAGCCAGTTACACACAAGCGCAGTCGATAACACCATGGTGCACGAAAGAAATTTCCAGCCTAGAATAATGTCATACTAAGCACGGCATTGAACGACGAATTCAACAAATCTTTGTACATCTTGCTGCGATATTGCCGTGCGTGATGAACGATCGGGAACAGGAATCATAATTTTCTTCAGTTTGCGGCAGAGGTCATCACTTATGACAGGAACGGCAGCCCCTGTGTCGACAACAGTCTTTGTTGCGACACTTTCGACAAATGCAGCGATCTCGTTAGGAGTGGAAAAATGAGGCCTTAAAAATGTCAATGACGGCGCAGTTCTTGTCTCGGGAACTGCTGCTGTCGTTTTTCATCCTGACTAGAGCTGCAGTGGCGAAACTTGGTTGAAGGGTACGGCGGCGAGGAGAAGATCGACGTGAACTGCTGGCGGGGTGACAAGTGCGAGGGGTCAGGGATAGAATGGTATGAAGGTTGTTGGGGAAGGTATCCGAAATTCGGTGCGCCATCACGAAAGTAAAGTCCACGGTAGCGACAGAAACGCGCAACATTGCACAGAATACCGCATGCTAAACCGATCGGGCGGTTATCAGGAGTGCGCCAGGGGTTATTAGAAGGTCCGGAATGCCACAGCGGTACGTGAATCGGGCGTTTCGGGATGTCATGACGAGTAGTTAGTTAAATGAGGTTTTATGGCGTCAAAGCAACTAAGGCTGTGATGCGCCACGCACGTGATGAAAATATATAATTCGATGACGAGTAGAAACTGGTGTAGATGTACTAATAATATGTCGCGCATACAAAATTAGCGCTCTAAAATGTTCCTAGTGGACGTCAGCAGCTAAAATACACCCAAAACTCACTTACCTTAAAATATCACAGCAAAGAAGCCGACGAAAAGACAGAGAAGGAAGAGGTGCTCCCTGAGCATGTTCGCCGAGAGAGGACGAAGACGGGCACAGAATATACGTCTACAGAAGCGCATGAAATTTTCTACACTTAACGTTAGGAATAAATGATCTATTTTTTACCCTAAAAAGTCAATGGTAATGGAATGGACTATAAGCGTTTCTGCGATCCAACAAGCCATTTCTGCACTCCAATGTTTTACAGCTGTCCTAGAGGATTCAAGGTATGCAGCAGATAAAAGAACCATGGCTTTTCTAGAAATTACTGAGACTTGGTTACTGCGACTATTATTAATGAGACTTGGTTGCACGATCAACTGCCCGATGATGATGTCTTTCCCCCGTCCCACACAGTTTTTCGTGAGGACAGGCCCACTAGAGGAGGAGGGGTGGCAATCTTAGTCAAACGCTGCATTGAGGCTGTTTTAATGGAAGATGTAGATGCATTAGAATGCATATGTATTAGGGTTACTTGTTGGGGACATAGTTTTATTGTATTTGGGCTGTACAGACCATCAGATGTCACTCCGGATTACCTTATCACACTGATAAATTACATGGCTAAATTTGAAAATAAGAAAGTTTTGCTAATTGGTGACCTGAACCTACCTGGAGTAGACAAGGAGCGCCTTGATGCCGGCATTAACTCTTCCAAACATATTACCACAGTTTTTGATATTATACTTATGCATGACCTCTTACAAGCAGTTCATTTGCCAACGCGCGTACAGGGCGATTTCAGTTCAGTATTAGATCTTGTGTTTCTCAACCGCGAATTCTCTGAATATACCGTAATATTTGGACAAGGTCTCTCTGATCATAAACTTGTGTGCGTTTCGTTTCCTCTAGTTCCAATAACTAGCCATAAAAATCCATCAGTTCGTTATTTTAGAGACTACTCAAGGGCTAACGATGCACGCATAATTGAGCACAAGGAAACATGCCTTATCGATTTTGATGACACAGATGTCTGCTCACTCTGGTCACGGTTTAAAGATATGCGTCTCTTTTGCTTCGACAAATTTGTACCAACGAAACGCAAGAAAGTTGACAAACAAACACCTTGGGTAACTCGCAGCATTATCCAGAAGAAGCGGAAAGTTAAACGATTAAAAAACAACATGCACCGGTGGATTTAATAAATGATGAGCAGAACAGCCTCGCACAAGCTGTACACAGCTCAAGAGAATATTACTTCAAAACTTCCTTGCCTGACTTTATTACAAGCGACCCTAGTAAATTCTGGAATTATATCAGCGAAAAGAAAAGAATAATGTCACAAATGTCAGTTAACGCAAGCAACGTGACGGATAATAGGGACATTGCCCAGCATTTTAATCAATATTTTCAAAGCGTGTTTACCATTTCCGATTCAAACAGCGCATGCTACTCACGTGCTGATGCCCACTTCATTTCTTATCCTGGTCTAGTATCTATGCTTCTAAACTTGAAAACCAAAGCATCATGCGGTCCAGATGATATCATAAGCGTGTTTCAACGATGTTGTGCTATATTTCTTTGCTAAATTTTTGGTTATAATTTTTCGTTCTTCTTTACTGACTTCCAAATTGCCCAATGACTGGAAGGCAGCCCGAATTGTGCCCATATTTAAAAGGGAAGATCGCCTAACACTAGGTAATTACTGTCCTATATCATCAACTTCGTGATGTTGTAAAATTATCGAACATATCATAGCAACTAGTATAAATAAATCCAGGAAGAGCACTCTATATTGACGAAATTTCAACATGGGTGTCGGAAAGGATTTTCATCCGTAACTCAACTCGTCACATTGTTTCATTCTCTTGCATTAAACCTGGAGAGACGGCAAGATGGATACGATTTTCTTAGATTTCTGTAAAGCTTTTGACAAAGTTCCCCACGGCAAACTCATTTTCAAACTCAGAACAAGAGGTATTCCAGAAATTTTTGTTTGTTGGATTTCAGCCTACTTAACTAATCGGAAACAATACGTAGATCTAGGAGGTCAACTCTCGGACTGAGTTCCAGTCACATCTGGTGTACCACAGGGCAGTGTACTAGGCCCTTAGCTATTTATATTGTATATTAATGATATTGTTGATATTGTTAAACCTACTAGTAGAAATTAGATAATTTGCTGATGATTGTGTCCTGTTTAAGGAAATTATTGGCACTAATGATTTCAACGACCTCAATATTAGCCTGGGTAATACACATGAATGGTGTAAACAATGGGGAATGTCACTAAACATAAGCAAATGCGTCTGCCTTCCAGTTACTCGGAAAAAGAATCCACTTTCGTATACTTACTTCTTAGGGTCTTTACCATCACAGCAGGTAAGTTTCTACAAATATATCGGTGTGACACTGACTTCTAACCTATCTCGGAATCTTCATATTGACAATGTTTGCTCATCTGCCTTTCGCAAGCTATGTGTCCTGAAACGTAAACTTAGAACTGCTACTACTAATGTTAAACTTCTCTGTTACACCGCTCTTGTCCGACCAAAACTAGAATATGCGTGCATTACATGGGATCCTTATACTAAACGTAACATTGATAGTCTAGAGCGTATTCAGAGAAAGGTTGTAAGGTTTATTTATAACAAATTTTCCGCGTCAGACTCACCCTCTAACTTAATAGAAGCTAATGGCATACCACTTTTACAGGTAAGAAGGCAAACATTTAGATTACAATTTCTTTCCCAACTTCTGAATAACAAGCTAGCTCTAGATCCATCACCGTATTTATCACCCTTTGCTAGCTGGCCCACCCGACACCACCAACAAAATGCGCTGCCGCCATATTTTGCTCGCACTGACCTGCTTAAATTTTATTTTCCAAGGACCATACATGATTGGAATTGCCTTACTGAGGCAAGTGATTGAGAGTTACCATTTTTTTCCTGCATGAGTATTGCTCTTTTGTTGCTATCTGTTTTGGCTTTTCCTGCTTTGTTTGTATTCGTATTATTCACCCTGCTTGGACCTTGAGTCCGCAGTATAAAATAAATAAATAGGACAATGTCATGTGAAAAGAAATGTCAAGAATACCAGCAGTGAGAACGTAATATCGACGGCTTGAACAGTGATAATTTACCCCTGCACAAGGAGGTATTGTATTACTACTACCAGAAAAAAAGAAAAGTCAAAAAGCTGAAACACATTACTGTCTATATAATCTGTTCTTTCTTAATGCATAGTTCACTACAGTGATGCAGTCGTCGAAATGCATAGGTCGTCTAACTGGAGGTCTTTAATTTTCTCCTGCAGAACCTAATGTCGTTTAAAGGCAGATTTATTGGAAATTCAGAACTTATACTGCATTGCATCGGTTTCTAAATAATCTTAATTCAGAAAGCGTGTACAATTTTCTGCCGCAAAAAAGCAAATACGGCATATTAGAATACATGGCTGAAGCAGCGCACGTCTGCTACTTTATTACTCTCCTTCAAGCCACATTTTAGAAGCACAATCCTGCAATAAATGCTGCGGACACAACTCCCGCGGCATCCGACTTCGCTAAGTCCACAACACTGTAATATATGTGTTATAATGACACTTCCTCCTAGTCGGGCTCTTATAGCACACATTTAAAAATTATTCGTTTTGAAATTGAAAAAGACAAGTGGACTTGTCGAAACGTTGGCTCCTGCTTTCATCTTGTTATCGTTTTGCTCGTCGTATTCAATTTTCATCTCCCACATTCCGACTGTTTTCCCTAGAACGTAACAATGCACCCATCCGAGAAGCTTGTAGGCGAGCTAGATTTGCTGTTTTCGCCGCCATTCTAGTGTCAAAGAGCAATAGATGAGGTTTCTTGGAAAAACAGTCTTATCCATACCTAGAATAGATCAAGTAAACAAATTAGGCAGCTCTAAAGGGACACTGCGCATTTCAAGTCTTTCGCAATTCATTTTGCTTGCTCAAGTGGGTGTGGCTGGTTACCTGTATGATGTTGTTGAAAAGAAAACTCAAAATGTAAGATGGAAGGGGGCCATGGTTGGCAATGCCAAACAGCAAAAAAAGTGAACAATAAAAAAACTGCCTCTATATATTGTGGGGCACTGTTTTTCTATGGTATGTGACGAGATGAAATGCCTCTCAATACTCTAAAACGTTGTAGCAACAAATGAATCATGCAAATAAAAAGCTCTCCTCTTACGGTTACTTACGAGACATTTAATGACGGGAGACCGACCACCAAAGCTAAAGTAAACAATACTGCAACCAATGCTATAAGCGTCACCGAAAAGAACACTTTGACGACACCACGAATAGCATTTCACGAAGGCTACAAATGAAAAGTGCGAAAGCATGGCCTTATTCAAGCAAACTCAGAGCAGCACTAATCTCAGATGCTTGAACCACCTGAATAAGCGTAGTAGTAGAAGCAGACTTTACATATAGCAAAGCCTAAGGGTTGTCTTGCGCTTGTGTGCTCTAACCAGCTATTCTGCCCAAGAGGAAAGGGAAAGCAAACTAAAGACGAATTGAGGAAGATAACATAAGTAGTACCCGCGTGAGCGATGCAAGAAACTAATTTTGTGGTGTCGTGCCCAAATTGTAACCGCAATGGCGTCGCGAGGGATCGCTCGTAGTGTCTGTGCAAAAATACTCAAGTATATGCTCACTCCAAGACGCACAACACTGTATTAGAAATATAGAAGAATTATGATTTATTTTAACACGAAAGTGTTTTATGCCGGGGTCCACCAAGACTTCACTGACGTATTTCCGTCACGGAAATACGTCATAGAACATAATACAAAGAAAGAAACCAGAAGAAAAAGTTCCACAAACATGCAAAATTTGGAAATCGAACCCACGACCTCTCGGTCCGCGACGATAGATCGCCGAGCGTTTAACCCATTGCGCCACAAACGCATTTGCAGAGAGCTACGCAGACGCGCCTTATATATCTAACACTCCTCCGTGTACCCGCGCTCTTGCTCGTGGCGGTGCCGCCACCTACGAGCAGAAAAGAGAAGTACTGCATTATGACACTAACGCGCACCGACAGTGAACGCTTCGGTGGTCTCAGCACTACGACGCCTCGATGCCAGCATTCGAAGGGACGCTGGCATCAAGAAGCACTACCAACAACCACCTAGGTGGCGTTCACCGTACTCAGCACAGCGGAGCGTGGCCTCCGCAATTAGCTCTGAAAATGTTTCTGAAGTTGATCGCGGAGGCTGCAATTACGACGCGCTGTACGCGCTGATTTGACTAGGTGACGATTCAGTTACGTGCTTTGTCTTGCGCGTTGTATTAGTGTGTCAGTTACGTGCTTCGTCTTTCGCGTTGTGCTAGCGTGTGCAGCGTAGTGCAGCTTCCATATGCACGACGGTTGCTCATGGTCATCGACGTTGGTAGTCATGATGGAGGAGACGTGCCACCAGGCGTCAGCGTGGGTGCATCAACGCCTAAGGGCGCTTTAGCCACAAAACACCAATAGACATTATATATCAATGTGCAATAAACATTACACTACTTCTGTGAAGACACGTTTCACTTTCGTGTTCTATACCGATTCCTATATAAGAGGGATCAACCACATTTTCTACAAATATGCAAGTTCATAACAACTACGTTTTACAGATGCAAGTGTGTTGTAGTGCAGGCGCGTATTTTAGTTTGGCTGACATTGCGAAATGGGGCCTTTCATTCTTTCAATTGAACTTCCTTTACAGATGCTCCAGCTTTTCATTTTTGAGTTTGTTTTCCGGTCCTTGATGAAAAATCTGCATTATAAACGTCTTATGGTGTGTTGTGGTGTGTTATTAAATTGCATTATACAAATATATGAAATATTTTCGCCACATAACGGTTCCACCACTTCTCGTCTTATTTACCACCATTTCGCAGCGGAGATGTATATGCCTAACCTCCAGCAAACCAGCAAGGCATGTTGTGCTCACACCAGGCGCCGCAAGATGAACGCTAAGAAGCAACCTAATACATAGTTTCGTACAATAATAAATGGAGGCGATAAATAAATAGAGGCAATAAATTGCGCTAGTGTCTACGTGTACTGAAATTGCGTCGTTTCAGACAGCATCGTGGGAAGTACGTGAATTTGCCTAAACATCGTCCATCTGGCTTTAGACGTCTCTCCGACTTTGTACTCTGAAGCGCGGGTACACGGAGGAGTGTTAGATATATAAGCTTTTTTTTTAATGTATTTATTCCAAATTTTGCGTGTTTGTGGACTTTTTTTCTGGTTTTTCTTTGTATTATGTTCGTTACATTGTAAGAACGTCATTCCGTACATGCGTATTTCCGTGAGAAATACGTATAGTTGGTACGTAAAACAGGTTAAAAGGCAGGCAAAAACAGTCAACAATAATAGTCTGGCTGGGTCTCGCAAAAAAGTGGTCTACTGAAACACCAAACAAACTTGTAGAGAGCTAACGAGTAATGATATTGCTTTACAGCTGTACTTGGAATGCAGCAGCATCGGCAACAAGCAGAACTGTTTACGCCATCGGCGTTTTGCCCGCGTGCTCAAAAAGTGCGGCGTTGGTGAGTGCGGACTGTGATATAAATAGGCACTTGGTGCCGCAGCTAAAGGCCTCCCTTCCCTCCCCCTCCCCACGGCTTCTCGCGGCGGAAGAAAAATGGTGATTGTAAGGCGCGTCTACAACACCAAACAAACGCTGCACAGTACAATTATTACAGTGAACAGTACTCTAAAAGGCAGGCAAAAAGATACACTGCCTCAACAATTAATGTAGTCTGGCTGGAAGTCTCTTTGGTCAAAAAAGCACTTCAGTTGTGAAATAATTCCAAGTAAATGCGACTGGGAGTATGCAACTGGTTTGCATTCCGATCGACCATGCGAGTTTTCCATAAATTGTGCAACGCCATAAGTAGCAGCGTGTCAAAAGGCACATCTTCTTCACATTCAGATGTCATAATCTATCAAATCGTATGAGGATTTATATCAAGATTATTTTCAAAAGTCCTTTGGAGAAGGTCTCAAAAAATATGGCAGCTTTGCAATCATTAAAGAATATCGAACACCACAGAACACTGCTTTAATAATACCACGCATCAACGCGTCGACAAGCGGCTTGCAACTTTCGTGGGACGCTCAATTGGCGCGTTTCTGCTTGGACAACTCGGCAGGTTGAGTTGCTATTAGCAGCGATTGTGCGTGTTCGCTGATTATTCCACAGAAGTGAAAGGAAAAAGCTCCAAATAAGAAAAATTTTACACTCATTGGTGTGCTTTATCTTAATTAACTCTTGCTAATAAGGCGTGTTTTTTTTCTCTTCCCCAGCCTAAACTAACGTTGATTAAAACGCGAGACTCTCTTGAGAAGCGCTCCCACTTGTGCTTACTTTGCCTCCGTAGCTCTCCCTTTATAGCAAAAGAAATTTTTCCGCGAGTACAGTATTTTGCGTTCCCTGGTATCGGGAGGCCACGTAGAGTGCGTACTCCCGAAGGACTGCCCCGCTGGTAGCACAAATTCACAGAGTGGAATGGTTTCGATTTTTTTTTGTAAATGTAAAGCAACACATTCTGAACGTCAGATACATAATTACCAGAGTGTACTAGAATGGGGGAGTGGGTCCAGCGGACGCCTTAGCAAGCACCTAGGGTGAAGCAAAAAATGCGGAAAATGTGGCGGCACTGCCGTCGTCTTTTTCTGAATCTCCGGCCAATAAACGTTGCCTCCGGCTGTTTCGGCAGCGCTCACTATCTGAGGCGAGCTCGCGGGCTGAGTAGCTGTCGTCTGCTCAACGCACCGGCGTTGTTGCGTGGTTTGCATTATTTCCGCCGCTCTTTTCCATTTTACTTGCAATAGATCAGTGGGGAATAATCTCAGTGTTACCGCAACCGAGTATCCGCCTGTCGAAGCTCCATGCAGCTGCTTTAGGGTCTCCAACGCGACAAGCGTCCGGTCGGCAAGCGGGACCACTCATTCGGAAGAAAGTGGCGGTGGCGCCACCTGGATTTACAATAAAAATTCCTCAATGCAGAGCCCTCGTTGGACCCACTCCCCCAATCTATTATACTCTATAATTACCTAAGTTTACTTCACAGACGTTCGTTAAAGAGCGGCCCACACTAACTGGGGCGTACCCAGTTCTGCATACTAAATCACCCAAGTTGGTATGGTATGGTGTGAACAAATTTATTGGGTCCATCAAGTGTTTTAGAGTGCAGCCCTTAGACGCCCGTTTCTGTGGCGAGCGTCGTCATCGGTGCAACCGAGCCAAGGAGCGCACAGGTAAAAGAGCGAACACGGAGCGCAGCGCGGGATAAAAAAATGGCGAGAGCGAAGAGAACAGAATGAGGAGGGCGCAGCGGAAGCATGAGGCAGAGAGTGGAGGAGAATGGTATGGTGAAAGCGTGAGAACAAAAGCGCATTGACGCGCAAGGACACACCAAAGGATTAGAGGATGGCTGCTTCACACCACGTTTCAGGCTGTTTTTACGTGTTTGTCAATGACAGGGCTTTCAGATGTGCAAACACGGTATGGAAGGTGGCTCTGGGAAGCTTGCTGACTGGTGTCAATACAGTGAACAACCGCTGATATGGGCCCCAAGGAAGTCTGCCGATGTCAAAACAGTCACTTGTTCGACTTGAGTGCGTTGAGCTGACGTAAATGCGTCATCGACGCTATGCATGATAACATCTGGGGAACGTGAGGCTGGTGCGGCAGCAGAAATAACGTCGTCTATAGGCAATGGGGCCTTGCAGAAGGTATGTGAAATGGGAGGATGGCATCAAAAGTGTCGAGGCGCCCCGCACTTTCACCAAGGTAAATTATACCTGGTAGCGAAGCATGCATAGCCCATACGTTCAAAACATGGCGGTTCATCGGCGGTTCATGGGGCTTAGCTAATACCACCTAGACTAGGAGCTCCTAGTCTAGGTGGCGTTGGCTTAGCTCCATCTGTGTGAGGAGGGAACACTGCCGGCGGAAGAAAAAATAATTTGACGTCATATCCGTTAAAAACAGAAGTGACGTCATTTCGTTCTCAAGGGCGCGAAATTTGTTTTCGGAGGCCTGCCATTGTAGCTGTATATTCAAATACCCCGCCATTCGACTTGATGGGCGTTTCGAGATTTCAGCGCGGAAAGCGATGTAGGAAAAGATCAGCCGGTACTGATGTCAAAATCGCATCGCTGCACAGAAGATACTTTCCTTGGAGGCCGATGGACGCTTTGAGCGTAGAGGGCTCGTCCTTTCGACGGACGCCAAGCCCGTCGGCCAGCGCTGTCCCACGAAAAAAACAAAAGTCAACAATTATCTGGCGGTCGAAACTCACTACCTTTGACTGAACACGTTAAGAAACAATGAAACTGTTCGTCACCAAATTCAGACTAACTTTGACAATCAAAGCCACACGAGGGTGGGGGCGTATTGTAACAGTGAACTTTACGAGCCCGCCTTTCTGCCCACTTCAAGAGTTGAATTGCATTGCAAGTGATAGCGGCGTCAACGCCCGCCGCTATCGGTAGGCGCGGTAGGTATTTATTGATAATGATCAAGTAAAATAGAGTTGTTCTTTTCTCGCCATGCATATATAAAATTGATTAGGAATTTTTTTTTTCGTTGAGTGCATTTAACTGTGTCTCGCTTCAATAAAAAAAGCTTTTTTCTTTCCCAATGTTTGTTCCCTCCAAACATAGTCGCGCTTCAATCGTTGCTCCCATAACCACCCTTGCTGATGTTGGTGACAATTCGTTCTGAACCACTTTTCGCCCGAAGCTTCGCGACCTATGTGGATCGACCTTGCTTTCACCGCGTAGTAGAGTTGAACGAGGGGGAAATGGATGGCACACATAAATGGTAGAGGAACTATCGGTGAATGTGACGACGGCAACTGGGAGTACAAGGTTCCGTTGAGGCGCACAATCTTCAGGTGGAGTTAAAAGGGCGGCTAAGGTATGTCACCATCTTTGAAAAGGCGTTTTTTTAATACATTTTCTCTTTTTGAGATTTCAAGAATTCCCAAACATTCAAAATTGTTCTGCAGCAAGAATTATGTTCTTACCTTATTTAGTTCAAAAGTTATAGCCGACTTACTAACAGCTGGTGAACGGTTCTGAAGCCGAAACAAATGTGGTGTGCTAACAGAAACTGATAACTCAGCGAAAATCAGCGGCGTATATTGAGATCTTCCTGTTATATTTTGGCTTCATACGTAAAAGATTATTCAAAGACAATTTGTAAGGTTTCCTGTTTTTTAAACATTGCTTTAAATTTCCGTAAGAGGGATGCATGACGCTGCAAGCCTTAAAAGTGCGTCTCTGTTGTTCACGTTGCGCCCGCTTTATGCTGCCGCTGTGAATGCTACCGGGATTGTCCTTTTTATAGCTAATATTTTTAGTAGCATCAGTAATAACATAGGCTGAACGTTTTTATAAGACGGCATGACCAAGTTCAAGGTAAAAAGGCGATTCAAATAAGAGTTTCAATCAAAACTTTCGAAAAAATGGAAAACAATCGAAAAAAGTTTCAAACGAAAGTGAAGCCGGTTTATGCTGACCTTTGTACGGATGAGCTCTTAAAGAAGCGCCTACACGGAAATTCCCAAAATGTAACGAGAGGTTCAACGGAATGATTTGGCAACGGGTTCCCAAAGACGTTCGCGTGAGCCTGTCCTATCCTACTTTTTTGTTTATATGATGCTGTGTGCCACTTCAATGATGGCAAAAGAAGTACAATAGATATTTTGAGGGAAGCAGGCATCGAACCTGGCCATCACACGCTCGTAGCATGTGGTACCAGACTACCAGTGACCAGTACCGTGTGAAGAAGGCCCAGCGTCCATCAACGGGTGAGGCAAAATATCTCCGCAAGAAAAGATGGGCTGCAACAAAAGCCAAAACAGAGCCCGTGGCAGCTAAGAAGGGCCCTAACTTTGAACCTGGTGGATTTTAACTTTCTAGGGCGTGATGACCTTGTTTGTGCAAGGATTTAAAAACTTTAGGCTTGTTTTTCTCAAAACTTGATTTCTTTCACTTTCCTGCTGCTCAAACAGTTGTTACTTCAAAATCAATAAATAGTTTTCAACAAAACTTTGCACGATTGTTCCTTTAATACAAACCTGTGCAATGAACTAGGAATAATGAAAATAATGATAGGTTTTGATGTAATCATGTTTTATTCCACGCAATGCAGACAAAAATGACACATGTTATTGTTTTCTTTGGAATTTTTACTATAACTTGATTTCCAATCATCAGATGGCAAAGATCCTAGTTAGTTGCACAGTCTGGTTAGTTGGCTACCTCTGTGCCAAAAAGTTTACAGTTCCTGCCCTCCATTCGCTAGTTATGAATGTTCGCATAACAGCAATGTTTGGGCAATGTTTTGCCAATAAGAAATGGCAGTAGTCTTTTTTTCACTATTTCTTGCTCTTGAATATCATATAAAACGGTCCTTCATAAGGTCAATGTGAAATAAAAATTTAATGGCCAAAACTAAACATGTTTTTGAAAAAGGTGGTAACATACCTTAAGGTGGAGACAGAGTCACAAAATACGGGCACCGAGGCGGCAGGGAAAGGAAAGATAATGACGTCAGTGGCGACGTACACATTAGGAGACTGCGTAGGGAGATCGAGGGTAGTGTAACTGAACGGAGACAAGCCCAGTTACACACAAGCGCAGTCGATAACACCATGGTGCACGGAAAGAAATTTCCAGCCTAGAATAATTTCATACGGAGCACGGCATTGAACGACGAATTCAACGAAACGTTGTACGTCTTGCTGCGAGCTTGCCGTACGTAGTGAATGATCGGGAACAGGAATCATCATTTTCTTCAATTTGCGGCAGAGGTCATCACTTGTGACAGGAACGGCAGCCCCTGTGTCGACAAGAGTCTTTGTTGCGACACTTTGGACAAATGCAGTGATCTCGTTAGGAGTGGAAAGATGAGGCCTTAAAAATTTCGATGACGGCGCAGTTCTTGTCTCGGGAACTGCTGCTGCTGCTGTTTTTCCTCCTGACTAGAGCTGCAGCGGCGAAACTTGGGTGAACGGTACAGCGGCGAGGAGAAGATCGACGTGAACTGCAGGCGGGGCGACGAATATCTATGCTTCTAAACTTGAAAACCAAAGCATCATGCGGTCCAGATGATTTCATAAGCGTGTTTCTACGATGATGTGCTATATTTCTTGCTAAATTTTTGGTTATTATTTTCGTTCTTCTTTACTGACTTCCAAATTGCCCAATGACTGGAGGGCAGGCCGAATTTTGCCCATATTTAAAAGGGAAGATCGCCTAACATTAGGTAATTACTGTCCTATATCACTAACTTCGTGATATTTTAAAATTATCGAACATATAGCAACTAGTATAAATAAATGCAGGAAGAGCACTCTATATTGACGAAATTTCAACATGGGTGTCGGAAAGGATTTTCAACCGTAACTCAACTCGTCACATTGTTTCATTCTCTTGCATTAAACCTGGATAGAGACGGCAAGATGGATACGATTTTCTTAGATTTCTGTAAAGCTTTTGACAAAGTTCCCCACGGCAAACTCATTTTCAAACTCAGAACAATAGGTATTCCAGAAATTTTTGTTTGTTGAATTTCAGCCTACTTAACTAATCGGAAACAATACGTAGATCTAGGAGGTCAACTCTCGGACTGCGTTCCAGTCACATCTGGTGTACCACAAGGCAGTGTACTAGGCCCTTAGCTATTTATATTGTATATTAATGATATTGTTGATATTGTTAAACCTGTTGTAGAAATTAGGTAATTTGCTGATGATTGTGTCCTGTTTAAGGAAATTATTTGCACTAATGATTTCAACGACCTCAATATTAGTCTGGGTAATACCTTAGGGTCTTTACCATCACAGCAAGTAAGTTGCTACAAATATATCGGTGTGACACTGACTTCTAACCTATCTCGGAATCTTCATATTGACAATGTTTGCTCATCTGCCTTTCGCAAGCTATGTGTCCTGAAACGTAAACTTAGAACTGCTACTACTAATGTTAAACTTCTCTGTTACACCGCTCTTGTCCGACCAAAACTAGAATATGCGTGCATTACATGGGATCCTTATACTAAACGTAACATTGATAGTCTAGAGCGTATTCAGAGAAAGGCTGTAAGGTTTATATATAACAAATTTTCCGCGTCAGACTCACCCTCTAACTTAATAGAAGCTAATGGCATACCACTTTTACAGGTACGAAAGCAAACATTTAGATTACAATTTCTTTCCGAACTTCTGAATAACAAGCTAGCTCTAGATCCATCACCGTATTTATCACCCTTTGCTAGCTGGCCCACCCGACACCATCAACAAAATGCGCTGCCGCCATATTTTGCTCGCACTGACCTGCTTAAATTTTATTTTCCAAGGACCATACACGATTGGAATTGCCTTACTGAGGCAAGTGATTGAGAGTTACGATTTTTTTCCTGCATGAGTATTGCTCTTTTGTTGCTATTTGTTTTGGCTTTTCCTGCTTTGTTTGTATTCGTATTATCCACCCTGCGTGGACCTTGAGTCCGCAGTATAGAATAAATAAATAGGACAATGTCATGTGAAAAGAAATTTCCAGAATACCAGCAATGATAACGTAATATCGACGGCTTGAACAGTGATAATTTACCCCTGCACAAGGAGGTATTGTATTACTACTACCAGAAAAAAAAAAGAAAAGTCAGAAAGCTGAAAAACATTACTGTCTATATAATCTGTTCTTTCTTAATGCATAGTTCACTACAGTGATGCAGTCGTCGAAATGCATAGGTCGTCTAACTGGAGGTCTTTTATTTTCTCCTGCAGAACCTAATGCCGTTTAAAGGCAGATTTATTGGAAATTCAGAACTTATAGTGCATTGCATCGGCTTCTAAATAATCTTAATTCAGAAAGCGTGTACAATTTTCTGCCGCCAGAAAGCAAATACGGCATATTAGAATACATGGATGAAGCAGCGCACGTCTGTTACTTATTACTCTCCTTCAAGCCATATTTTAGAAGCACAATCCCGCAATAAATGCTGCGGACACAACTCCCGCGGCATCCGACTTCGCTAAGTCCACAACACTGTAATATATGTGTTATAATGACCCTTTCTTCTAGTCGGGCTCTTATAGCACACATTTAAAAATTATTCGTTTTTAAATTGAAAAAGACAAGTGGACTTGTCGAAACGTTGGCTCCTGCTTTCATCTTGTTATCGTTTTGCTCGTCGTATTCAATTTTCATCTCCCACATTCTGACTGTTTTCCTTAGAACGTAACAATGCACCCATCCGAGAAGCTTGTAGGCGAGCTAGATTTGCTGTTTGCGCCGCCATTCTAGTGTCAAATAGCAATGGATGAGGTTTCTTGGAAAAGCAGTCTTATCCATACCTAGAATGGATCAAGTAAACAAATTAGGCAGCTCTAAAGGGACACTGCGCATTTCAAGTCTTTCGCAATTCATTTTGCTTGCTCAAGTGGGTGTGGCTGGTTTTCTGTATGATGTTGTTGAAAAGAAAACTCAAAATGTAAGATGGAAGGGGGCCATGGTTGGCAATGACAAACAGCAAAAAAGTGAACTATAAAAAAACTGCCTCTATATATTGTGGGGCTCTGTTTTTCTATGGTATGTGACGAGATGAAATGCCTCTCAATACTCTAAAACGTTGTAGCAACAAATGAAACATGCAAATAAAAAGCTCTCCTCTTACGGTTACTTACGAGACATTTAACGACGGGAGACCGACCGCCAAAGCTAAAGTAAACAATACTGCAACCAATGCTATAAGCGTCAACGAAAAAAACACTTTGATGACACCACGAACAGCATTTCGCGAAGGCTACAAAGGAAAAGTGCAAAAGCATGGCCTTATTCAAGCCAACTCTGCGCAGCAATAATCTCAGATGCTTGAACCACCTGAATAAGCGTAGTAGTAGAAGCAGACTTTACATATAGCAACGCCTAGGGGTTGTCTTGCGCTTGGGTGCTCTAACCAGCTACTCTGCCCAAGATGAAAGGGTAAAGCAAACTAAAGACTAAAGGTCGGCAAGCGGGACCACTCATTCGGAAGAAAGTGGCGGTGGTGCCACCTGGATTTTCAATAAAAATTCCTCAATGCAGAGCCCTCGTTGGACCCACTCCCCCAATCTATTATACTCTATAATTACCTAAGGTTGCTTCACAGACGTTCGTTAAAGAGCGGCCCACACTAACTGGGGCGTACCCAGTTCTGCATACTAAATCACCCAAGTTGGTATGGTATGGTGTGAAGAAATTTATTGGGTCCATCGAGTGTTTTAGAGTGCAGCCCTTAGACGCCCGTTTCTGTGGCGAGCGTCGCCATCGGTGCAACCGAGCCAACGAGCGCACAGGTAAAAGGGGGAACACGGAGCGCAGCGCGGGATAAAAAAATGGCGAGAGCGAAGAGAGCAGAATGAGGAGGGTGCAGCGAAAGCATGAGGCGGAGAGTGGAGGAGAATGGTATGGCGAAAGAGTGAGAAGAAAAGCGCTGCGACGCGCAAGGAGAGAACCAAGGATTATGGGAGGGCTGCTTCACACCACGTTTCAGGTCGTTTACGTGTTCGTCAATGACAGGGCGTTCAGCTGTACAAACACGGTATGGAAGGTGGCTCTGGGAAGCTTGCTGACTGGTGTGAATACGGTGAACAACCGCTGATATGGGCCCCAAGATAGGCTGGCCGATGTCGAAAGCGGCACAAGTTCGACATGACTGCGTTGAGCTGGCGTAAAAGCGTCAGCGAGGGTATGCATGATAACGTCTGGGGAACGTGACGCTGGTGTGGCCGCAGAAATTACGGCACCGATGGGCATTGGGGCCTTATTGGAAGGTATGTCAAATGGAAGGATTACATCAAAAGTGTCGAGCCGACCAGCACTTTCACCGCGTAGTAGAGCTGAACGACCGGGAAATGGATGGCACACATAAATGGTACAGGAATCATCGGTGAATGTGACGACGGCAACTGGGAGTAGAAGGTTCCGTCGAGGCGCACAATCTTCAGATGGAGTAAAAAGGGCGGTTAAGGTGGAGACAGAGTCAGAAGATACGGGCACTAAGGTGCCAGGGAAAGCAAAGAAAATGATGTCAAAGAAGACGTACACATTAGGAGACTGCATAGGGATATCGAGGGTAGTATACCTGAACAGAGACAAAACCAGTTACACAAAAGTGCAGTCGATAACACCATGGTGCACGGAAAGACATTTCCAGCCTAGAATAATGTCATACGAAGCACGGCATTGAACGACGAATTCAACAAATCTTTGTACGTATTGCTGCGAGATTGCCGCGCGTAATGAACGATCGGGAACAGGAATCATCATTTTCTTCAGTTTCCGGCACAGGTCATCACTTATGACAGGAACGGCAGCCCCTGTGTCGACAAGACTCTTTGTTGCGACACTTTCGACAAATGCAGCGATTTCGTTAGGAGTGGAAAAATGAGGCCTTAAAAATTTCCATGACGGCACAGTTCTTGTCTCGGGAACTGCTGCTGTCGTTTTTCATCCTGACTAGAGCTGCAGTGGCGAAACTTGGTTGA
This sequence comes from Dermacentor silvarum, assembly GCF_013339745.2. NCBI lineage: Eukaryota > Metazoa > Arthropoda > Arachnida > Ixodida > Ixodidae > Dermacentor > Dermacentor silvarum. The sequence goes on from NC_051160.1 coordinate 49,290,243, forward strand.
AGGGTACGGCGGCGAGGAGAAGATCGACGTGAACTGCAGGCTGGGTGTCGAGTGCGAGGGGTCAGGGAGAGAATGGTATGAAGGTTGTTGAGAAAGGTATCCGGAATTCGGTGCGCCATCACGAAAATAAAGTCCACGGCAGCGACAGAAACGCGCAACATTGCCCAGAATACCGCATGCTAAACAGATCGGGCGTTTATCAGGAGTACGTCAGGGGTTATTAGAAGGTCCGGAATGCGACAACGGTACGTGAATCGGGCGTTTCGGGATGTCATGACGAGTAGTTAGTTAAATGAGGTTTTATGGCGTCAAAGCAACTAAGGCTGTGATGCGCCATGCACGAGATGAAAATATGTAATTCGATGACGAGTAGAAACTGGTGTAGATATACTAATAATTTGTCGCGTATACAAAATTAGCGCTCTAAAATGTTCCTAGTAGACGTCAGCAGTTAAAATAAATTTAAATTCATCTACCTGAAATTATCACAGCAAAGAAGCCGACGAAAAGACAGAGAAGGAAGAGGTGCTCCCTGAGGATGTTCGCCGAGAGAGGACGAAGACGGGCACAGAATATACGTCTACCGGAGCGCATGAAATTTTCTACACTGAACGTTAGGAATAAATGTTTTATTTTTGACCGTAAAACGTCAATCGTAATGTAATGAACTATAAGCGTTTTTGCGATCCAACAAGCCATTTCGGCACTCCAGTGTTTTACAGCTATCCTAGAGGGTTCAAGGTATGCAGCAGATAAAAGAACCACGGCTTTTCAAGGAATAGGACAATTTTACGTGAAAATTAATTTCCAGAATACCAGAAATGTGTTCGTAATATCGACGGCGTGAACAGTGATAGTTTAACTATGCAAAAGGAGGTATTGTAATACTACTACTACAAAAAATAAGAAAAGTCAAAAATCTGTAAAACATGTCTTTCTATATAATATGTTCTTTCTTAATGCATAGTTATCTACAGTGATGGCAGTCGTCGAAACGCACAGGTCCTCTACCTGGAGGGCTTTTAATTTCTCCTTCAGAAGCTTATGCCGTTTAAAGGCAGATTTATGTGAAATGCAGAATTCATAGTGCATTCCATCGGCCTCTAAATAATCCTACTTGAGAAAGCGTGTACAATTTTCTGCCGCAAGAAAGGAAATACGACATATTAGAATACATGGATGAATCAGCGCACGTCTGCTAGGTTATTACTCTCATTCAAGCCATATTTTAGAAGCACAATCCTGCAATAAATGCTGCGGACACAACTCCCGCGGTATCCGACTTCGCTAAGGCCACAACACTGAAATATACAGTAGAGCACTGCACCGGCTCGGGCTTACCCGAAAGCCCGGGCCCGGCCCGGCCCACGGGCCGGGCCGGGCCGGGTAGAGCAGTTTTTTCACGGCTCGGGCCGGGCTCCGGCACGGCGTGTGCTTTTTTGACCCGGGACCGGGCCGGGCTCGCATTTTTTGACGCGGGCCCGGGCGGGCTCGGGCCCGCGTCGAGTTATTCTTGGGCGTCTCAACTCTGAAAAACATGTATTTTTCGGTCTCGGGTCGGGTTCGGGCCGGGCTCGGGCCTAAGGTAAAGGGGTGGCGGGCCGGGCCGGGCGGGTAACGTAGATTATTTTCGGACCCGGGCCGGGCCCGGGTCTCGCCATAAAAGTTTTGATTGGGCTCGGGCGGGCAGCCCAAAGTAAAAACGGGCCCGGGCCGGGTTGAAAAAATCGGCCCGTGCAGTGCTCTAATATACAGGGTGCTTCAGCGAACACTTTCAAAAATTCTTAAAGGTTGCCTGTGGCAGATAGCACAATTCTAGTTCATGAGCTGGTCTACTCAAACAGGCGGACATTACTTGCACAAGCAATTGAAATGCATAATCAAATAATTAACAGAAATTCACTAGTTAAGTTTTTAACTAATTACCTGACGCCCCATATTGCAATTTACAAATTGTAGCCGTGGAGTTCGCAAGGCGGATCCATTTGGAACGAATCCTCTGGATGACACCAGTTTCGAGATATTATTTCCCGAACTTTGCGGAGAAATGCATTGGCGTTCCAGTTAGTTTTGTGCTTCATTGCAAAAAGCGACGTTTTGTTAAGAACCTAACCGGAACGCCAATGCATTTCTCCGCAAAGTTCGGGAATTAATATCTCGAAACTGGTGTCATCCCGAGAATTCGTTCCAAGTGGATCCGCCTTGCGAACTCCACGGCTACAATTTGTAAATTGCAATATGGGCCATCAGGTTATTAACTAAAAACTTAATTTGTACGTTTTTATTAATCAGTCGATTATGCATTTCAATTATTTGTGCAAGTAATGTCCGCGTCTTCGAGTAGACCAGCTTATTAACTAGGATTGGGCTATCTGCCACAGGCAACCTTAAATAAATTTTGAAAGTGTTCGCTGAAACACCCTGTATGTGTAATAATGACACGTCCTCCTAGTCGGACTCGTATGGCACACATTTACAATTTCTTCGTTTTTGAATTTGAAAAGACAAGTCGACTTGTCGAAACGTTGGCTTCTGCTTTCATCTTGTTCTCGTTTTGCTCGTCGTCTTCAATTTCCATCTCCCACATTCCACGTGTTTTGCCTAGATTTCTTTTGTGCCAGTAACGTAACAGTGCCCCCATCCGAGAAGCTTGTAGGCGAGCTAGAACCGCTGTTTGCGCCGCTATTCTAGTGTCAAATAGCAACTGATGAGGTTTCTTAGAAAAATAGTCATATCCATACTTAGAATAGGTCAAGTAAACAAAGTAGGCAGCTCGAAAAAGACGCTGCGTATGTCACGTCTTTCGCAATTCATTTTGTTTGCTCAAGTGGGTGTTGCCGGATAATTGTATTATGCTGTTGAAAAGAAAACTGAAAATGTAATATGGATGGCAGTCATGGTCGGCGATGCCAAACAGCAAAAAAAGAAATTGAACAATAAAAAATGCCTCTATAGCCTACAGTGCGGCATTCTTTTTCTATGGTATGTGGCAAGACTAAACGCTCTCAATACTCTAAAACGTTGCAGCAAGAAATGGAACTTGCAAATAACAACTATTCTATTACGGTTATTTACGAAACATTTAATGACGGGAGACCGACCGCCTAAGCTAAAGTAAACAATACCGCAACCAATGGCATAAGCATCACCGAAAAGAACACTTTGAAGACACAACGAAAAGCATTTCGCGAAGGCTACAAACGAAAAGTACAAAAGCATGTACTTCAAGCAGTCTGAGCAGCAATAATCTCAGACGCTTGAACCACCTGAATAAACGTCGTAGTAGACGCAGACTTTACATATAGCAACGCCTAGGGTTTGGCTTGCGCTTGTGTGTTCGTTCTTGCTACTCTGCCCAAGGGGAAGGGGAAAAGCAAACTAAAGGGGAATGGAAGAAGATTATATATATAGTATTGTGCGGCTTCAAAGAATGCGTCAAATTATACTACCTCTTCCGCGTGTGCGATGCAAGAAACTACGATTCCGGTGTGCACCCAAATATTGACCCACATTGCGTAGCCAGGCATCCCTCATAGGGTCTGTACAGAAATATTCAGTTATATGCTCACTCCAAGACGCACAACATTATATTAATATCTATAAGAATTAGGATTTATTTTGCACAAATATGCTAGTTTATAACAACTACCTTTAATAGATGCAGGTGTGTCGTTGTGCAGTCGCGTAGATTAGTTTGGCTGACATTGTGAAATGGAGCTTAACTTTTTTCCCATTGAACTTCCTTTACAGATGTTCCACCTTTTCATTTTTCCGTTCGTTTTCCTGTCCTTGATGCAAAATGTGCATTATGAACGTTTTATGGCGCGTTGTGGTGTGTTATTATATTGCCTTATACAAATATATGAAATATTTTCGCCACCTAACGGTTCCACCACTTCTCATGTCTCATTTAGCACCATTTCGCAGCGGAACTCTATATGCCTACCCTCCAGGAAACCAGTAAGACACGTGCTCACACATGGCGCCGCAAGATGAGCGCTAAGAAGCAACCCAATACATAGTTTCGTACAATAATAAATATAGGCATCTCTTGCGCTATAGTGTCTAAGGTACTGAAATCGCGGCGGTTCAGTCAGCATTTTGGGGAGTACATGGATTTGCCTAAATAGCTTCCATCTGGCTTTAGACGCCTCTCCGACTTTGTAAATTCGTCATTTTCAACAAGCTACTCTGAAATAAATATATAAGCACTACTAAAAGCATCCGCAGGCAGGATTCGCACACAGTACGTCTTGCACAGACACCCGACATTGAAAGCATACCGCCATGGAGGTTTTTTAATGTATTTATTACGAATATGAAACGTACATGCGTAAGTTATTTACATATGGGGCAAAAACAGTCAGAGCCGCGTCTACAGCACCAAATAATTGCTTCGCAGTACAATTATTACGGCGAACAGTTATCTAAAAGGGAGGCAAAAGGACACACTGCATCAACAGCGAATACCAGTCTGGCTGGAAGTCTCTTTGATCGAAAAGTATTTCAGTTGTGAAATCTTCCGAAGAAAATGCGACTGCGAATATACAATTGCTTTTAATGCTGATCTATCATGCGAGTTTTCCATAAATTGTGCAACGCCTTAAGTAGCAGCATGTCAAAACGCACATCTTCACATTTAGGTGTCATAGGCTATAAAATCATATGAGGATTTATATCAAGATTATTTTTGAGAGTCCTCTGGAGAACGTCCCAAAAGAATATGGCATCTTTGCAATCAGTAGAGAATATTGAACACTACAGAACACTCGACAAGCGGCATAGAACTTTCTTGGGAGGCTTGGCGCGTTTTTCTTTGGACACCTCGACAGGTTGAGTTGCTATAGTAGCGATTGTGCGTGTTCGCGGAGTATTCCACAGACGTGAAAGGTAAAAAAAAACTCTAAATAAATAAAATTTTATGCTCACTGGTGTGCTTTGTCTTATTTACCTCTTGCTAATAAGGTGTTCTTTTTTCCCTTTTTCCCAGCCTAAACTACCGTTGATTAAAACGCCAGACTCTCTTGAGAAGCGCTGTCACTTAGTCACTTATGCGTGCTTTGCCTCCGTAGCTTTCCCTTTTATTGCGATAGCAATTATATGGGCACTCCAAAGCAGATTCCTGCCATCGGCGTCGCCGTCGCCGTGAGGTTCCGTATGACGTCAATGGAGATGAAATCTTCGCCGCGCGCCGAACGCTGTATGTACGAGTGAAAGGGCGCGAGGGACGCGCGCTTTCATGGGGAGTGAACGCACGGCGGAGAACAAACGCGCGTTCTGTGCCGTGCTCCCTTAAGGGCTGCAGAAGTAGGCGTTTCTTTCCTCCTGTACAATCACCATATATGTAGAGCAAACGCGCCTTCTTCCGACGCGCGAAAGGCCGTGGGGGGGGGGGGGGGGGGGGGAGGGAGGCGACGTTTAGCTGCGGCACCAAGTGCCTAGTTATATCAGAGGCTCCGGCAACAGTCACCAACGCCGCACGCATTTTGTGCGAACGCCGGCAAAACGCCGACGGCGTCAACAACAGTTCTGCGTGTTGCCGGTGCTGCTGCATGTCCAAGTTTATACAGCTGATAGAGCTACTATCATTACTCCGTACAGCTCTCTACAAATTTTCTATCGCAATTGTTGCTTCGCCTTTCAGGTGAAACTGCGACAACTTTTTTTTTAACCAAATAATTTTTCCGCGAGTATCGTATGTTGCGTACGCTGGTATGGGGAGGCCGCGTAGAATGCGTACTCCCAAAGAACAGCGCCGCTGGTAGCCCAAATTCAAACAGTGGAATTGTTGCGATTTTCTTTTTCGTCATTGTAGAGCGACACATTCTCTGCGTCAGACACCTAATTACCCAAGTTGGCTTCAAGAGCGTTCGTTAAAGAGCGGCTTCACACTTACTAGCTCATACCCAGTGCTGCATACTAAGTCACCCAAGTTGGTATGGTATGGTGTGAATAACTTTTATTGGGTCCATGGAATGTTTTAGAGCACATCCCTTAGGCGTCCGTTCCTTTGGTGACCGTCGCCATCGGCGCAACCTAGCGAACGAGCGCAGAAGATGAAAGAGCGAACGCGGAGCGCAGCGAGATATGAAAAAAAAATGGCGAGAGCGAAGAGAGCGGAAGGAGGAGGGTGTAGGAGGAGGGTGTGGCGAAAGCGTGAGAAGAAAACCGCAGTGACGCGCAAGGCGCGCACTGCAGCGACGATGACTACGAGATGGCGCCAGAGTATTGGGCGGCGGCTGCTGTGAATCGCACCCACGCGTCACCTACGCGCTGCTTCTGGACCAAGTTCAGCGATCCGCTAGAGCCAGTGGAGCCCTGGACTGTCGGCCCACCCAGACCTGCCATTAACCCGTTCATCTATTTATTATTGATTTGTTCCTCCTCCTCTTCCTCGAAATCTCTCCATTAGCGAGGCTGTCGCGCCACACTTCGCTCCGTTTGCAACGTGCCGCACAAGATAGATTGTCCGCGCCAGTCAACGCATCACTAGAAGAGTACGGTTTGCAACTTCACAAGGCTACAGTATGCTTACACAAGGCATGTCAGCTCCCATGTCTATGGGCAGAACAAAGGCTTACAAGCTTGGAGTCTGAACTTGCAGACAGCTGCCTTGCTAGGGCGCCACCTCCTGGTGTATGTGCAGGAGGTTCCTAATATGGCACCGCTTGTTTTGCCAATTATGTATTAAATCCTTCGGTCAAGACTGTAGCTGCTGGGTTGAGTGCATCGCTTCTTCCCTCAACGTATCACCTTTCCATTCATGCACGGTGAACTGTCTCCGGCTGAACCATGCATGTATTCCTCAGTCGCTTTGTTTCGTACCATAACTCTTTTTTTTGTAGTCTGTCGTTAAAGGGCCCCTAAACCATCCAGATGTGGAAATTTAGTTGTGGTATTGCAGTTGTGCACGAGTCTACAACGAACTCGTATCCGCTAGAATTTTTAGAAATGGTGTTGTAATAGCGGAGTTACACGCGTTTGATGATGGAAACACGGCCCTCGCTCGTTTCGCTCTTTCCTTCGCTACTCTCCTCGTCGGCTGATCTCTCCTCCTCGCTGAGTGCTTCTCCAAATGTCACGTGACATTTATCGTCGCCAACGCGCTTCTCAAAACACTCCACTTCCGACAACTTCAGCGTTTTGCCTCATGCGCCCGCCTCTACCCATGCCGCTTCATTGGCCCCGCCCGAGCAGAACAGGAGCGAACTTTTTGCACCTTTCCATTTCTTCCCTACGCAAGGCATTAGAGACGAAATCCATACCTTGTGTAACGAAAATTTCTCCATTGAAGAGCTCACATTCGTACTCCAAAGCCGCAAACGTCGGTCCGCACCGGGAAGCGACGGCATCACTTATCAGATGCTTCGCAACCTGGACCGCTCCCAGCTCCCTCGCCTCCTCGACGCCTAAAACGTGGTTTGGCGCTCTGGCGTCATACAAGCCTCTAGGAAGGAAGCCATCATCGTGACCCTACTAAAAAAGGGCAAACGAGCCTCCCAGCTGTCATCCTACCGGCCCATGTCCCTCACATCTTCCACTGGGAAAGTTCTCGAGGCAATGGCGCTTCGAAGGCTTTAGTGGATCTCCGCCGCACTCGACTTTCTTCCGACCGGAATGAGTGGCTTCCGACGACATCGCGCGACCGCTGACTGCATCCCTGACGTCATCGCAACACTAGAGGACGCCAAACAATGCGGGTATGTGGGATACCTTGTGCTCCTCGACGTTCAAAGCGCGTTTGACTCCCTCCCGCATGACGTGATTATAGATGCACTCCGCGCCATCCGTGTGTGTGACCGCCTCTTCGCCTATGTGTCCGCATTTCTTGGCAGCCGCTCTTTCTGCGTGCACGTTGGGGGCTCTACAAGCTCACCTCGCTCCATCTCCATCGGTGTCCCTCAGGGGAGCGTGCTCAGCCCTTTGCTTTTTAACCTCGCTCAGGTCCGCCTCCCTGACTTTATCCCTCGCACCCTCCCTTCTGATGTCAGCCTAGCTATATATGTATGCCGACGATTTGGCTCTCTTCGCCGTTGGACCCGTTTCAAGTGGCAGGCAGGTCTGTCAAAGCGTCCAGGGCGCCATCAACACCGTCGACTCCCAGCTCTCCGCCAAACCTAGGCCCTACTCGTACACCCCCAATTTCGCGGGCGCTACCAGGCTCCTCGCCTCAGTCTGCGCGGTGTACTCCTCCCGTGGTCAGCCAGAGTTCGCTACATGGACGTACTAATTGACCACAGACTTAGCTGGCAACCAGCCGTAGCCGCACTCCGTAAGGGCTCAACTAAAGTTGCAAATGCCGCGCGCTCCGTCCTCGCTCGAGACCGCGGGTGTTCAACGTAACTGGCTCTTAGGGTATACAATGTTGTCGCCCCATCAAGATGTCTCTACGGTCTTCCTTCGGCATCTCTGAGACCCTCGCAATGGGAAACTCTAGACACGCAATGTAGGCAAGTTATCAGTGAACTGTACGGCCTCCCCCGCAACTCGCCACTAGGCCCTACCCTTGTGGAAGCCAAAGATTCCCCCTCTCCCTCAGAGCAGAATGAGCGCTCTTAATCGCGTAGAGCGACTCCAACGCACCCGCCAAGAACAACTTGTTTTGCGGCTGCATTCTCTCCCCCACTCCGGTATGGGACGCTGCGCAGCTGAATTTCACTCCCTCCTACCCACCCCCTACTGTGGCTGGCTACCCCCCACTTCCCACCGTCACCGCCCACCCGTCATTCATACAATCATTCCGGGGGTTAGGAGCAAACGAAACACTCCGCTTGCGCCATTCTGCAAGAAGTCGCCGCCACCTTTGATGAAAGAATTTCCGGCCGCGTGCAAGTCTTCACCGGCGGCTCCGTTCTCAAAAACGGTTCTGCAGCAGCAGCCTGCATCATCCCAGAGCTCTCAACTCGCAAACAGTGCCGCCTCCGCCGCAGTTGCTCTTCAACTCTGGCCGAACTCGCAGCCCTTTACCTGGCTGCCGATCTTCTTCTTGAGCACCTCCCACCTGCTGTCGCCTTACATACTGACTCTCGCGCGGCTCTGCAAACCCTGATCAATGGAGAAAGAGGTCCACTCTTTGCCCAACGACTTTCTATGAAGTTCGCATACACGCAACAAATGGGTTTCGACGTTGTTTCTCAATGGGTTCCCTCACACGTCGGCATTCAGGGAAACGAACTGGCAGACGACCTAGCCAAAGAGGCACACGGCCCTGACGTACCCTAGACAAACTTTGTTTGCCCCTTTGATGCTGCCCGGCACGTTATCTCCATAACCATCAGAGCCAAACACCCCGACGCCCGAGTCGCCTCCGGTGTTCCGCCTCATTCCCTCCCAAAGTTGGGGCTCTCTCCAGCCGACCGGACCTTTCTCCTACGACTTCGCATCGGTTGTACCAAAACGGCACAGCGAGCTGCTCGGCTATCCGGCACCGGCAGTCATGTCTGCCTCAGATACAACGATGGCTCAGATAAAAGTCTGAGCCACATTATCCTCGACTGCGCCGGCTATTCCCATGCCCGCGATTCATTAACAGCTGCATATCGCCGCATTGGACTCCCCACGGACAACGCCAACGTTTTCCTATTCCCACGCGGAGATGCATCTATAACCAAGCCAGCTTTTAGAGCTCTGCTTGAGTTTTTCAAGTCCACAAACATTTACACACCGCTATAAACCCCGTTTTTGCTACTTCTTCATCCCTTCTTTCGGGTCTTACCACTCTACTCTTTTCACTCCTCACTCTTTTATTCCCATTATGCCTTCCCCGTGCAGTACTGTTGAGGTGACCTCTCAGCGAGACACAGTTACAGTGCTGCACTTTTATCTTCCTCTCTTACATAAAAGCCACTTACTACTACGGCAAATATACCGACGGCGAACCGACCTCAAGTACCACGCGAGAGGTGTCCAAAGTATACGGCAGTTCGGCCGGCACACCGCCCGCTGCACGATCGACGGGCCAATCGACGACGCGCGAAGCTGCGCGCCTCCGCTGCCGGCGACGAAAACATCGGCTGCACCTTCAGTTCCCAGCAAAATTATTTCCGCTAGATAAAGCGATGCATAAATTGTACATTTTATGAAAAATAATATCCGCTGTCAAACGTTTAACATGAACGAGAGCTCCGATACCACACGAGCCCAGCTGCAGCGCACGGCTACCGACGGGAGACGACCGTCTCGGCTGTGTTCACATCGCAGCGGATGGCGCTCCTAATATCAGCGTACTTTTCTTCTTGGTGTACAATTATTGCGAAGAGCGACAGCAACGATAAGAAAATATTGCGGCCTATGAGCGTCGGTAATTCATTCCGAAGCGCCGTCCGCTTTAGCTTTGAAGGGAACCGGAAAAGCCCTAGCGAAGATATCGGCGCCGTCGAGCGATCAGTGGCGGTGAGGATGCCGCACAAATGAATCCCGGCCTCCTACTCTCTACGTACGGCAAGGAAATCTCGCCGTTCGCGAGCAAAACCGCGGTTGAACGGCGGCCCGCGAGCGGCAAACGGCGTGCGGCGAGTTACCGTGCCGGTAGCGTGGACGGGCCTTAGCCGCGACTCAGCGCTTCACGGCTACCCACAGTAGCTTCCTTGTCGGCCTGTGCTCATGTGAAGCCTACAGCTATGGACCCTGTGTTGCGCGCACGTGTAGAAAGGCCAACACCGTAGCTAATCAGACCACTAAGCACGACGGTGTTGGAACGCGCGCGATTTGGCACTTGCGTTGCGGGCTGTAATTATCGATTCGCAAGTGCGCACAAGCGAGCAACACGGCGAGGAAGAGCAGGGAGGCGGCGTATACCTGCTAGCAGACGAACCGGAAGTCGAAGTTTCTTTCTCGACCAATCGGCATCGTCGACCCGGTTGACATCATCAGATGCCCCCTGGTGACATCGTGACGACCGCTGGGGATGCCGGAAAGGCCAGGAGAGGAGAACGGCATTGTTTTTTTTTTTTTTTTTTTTTTTTTGGCGCGCCCGCGGCGCGTAGCGCTGCAGCGTTTGTCGTCGTTGATAGTGACGGCATTCTGCACTCGATGCGCGTGTTTACTTGAAATGTTCGAAAAATATCTGAGGTGGTTTAGGGGCCCTTTAATTCACGTCAGGTCAAGACGCCGTCTTAGCTTTTCACTTAAGTCTTTACTAGTTACTTACCCTTCCATGTGTGCATTGAATGTTTTGTTGCACGTATCAAAATGGCTTCATCTTCTTTTGGAAGCTCTGACGTTTTGCCTAAGCAGTCCATTCCAAATATCTAGAAGCTGCATCACAGTTCTTCATTATGGCTAGACACGTGGAAAGCAGGTAAAGGTTAGAAAATCACTCCAAATGGTTAGACGGTGTGCAAAGATTTTTAGGGCTGCCGACCTCAGAATGACAAGAACAGAATAGTGGAAGGCAGAAAGTACTTAAACTTTATGAAAATAACGAAATAATATTTGATTATTCAATATGCTGACTGTTTATTGAGATAAGACTCGCAGAGTTTGTTCTGTAATAATGCTGTGAACAGCCATGCAACTCAATATAGTCTCAGCCGCTATGGGTTTGTGGCACAGACAATCATAAACGTTTGTGAACTTTGTTAAAGGGATACAGACACAAATTTGGCGGGTGGTTTTTTGCGTCGGAACAAAAGTTGAACTGTTGAAAATGTGGAATACAACAAGCTGCTTTGAAAGAAAGAACGAGAAACATCTTTTTCTTGCGATTTTCTGTTGCATCTTGCCTCCAAGCGGCCGCCGGCAGAAGCTGAAATTTGACGTCATAACACCCACCCGCACGTGCGCGCGCATCCAAGGTCGGCCAGCAGCCGTCGCAGTGTTTCCGGAGGATGTCGGTCTCTTGCAGCGTTTGTTTAACCCCTATCGGCGATCTGCGCACGTGGTCCGTCTGAAACATTATCCCTGTCGGCGCTCCCCGCAGATAGTGCGTCTTACATGCGCCTTCCCGCGGTCGTCGTTCGGTATTGACGCGTTCGTCGCGGCGGAAGGAAATGCCCAGACATTGCTGTTATAACAGCATCGTCGGTCGTGACACGCCGTCGCACACGTTTCCCAGATACGATTGCGCGGGCCACTTCGTCGACGATGATTATGTGACCGGGCTGCTGTGCTGGAAAGCCTCGGCATGCCGCTCAAAAGGCAACGCCTAAAGACTGACGCTGTGCCATCAGTCATCTCACGAAAACGCAAGGCAGAAATGATAAGCGGTGCGTTTGAAAAAAGGAGGCGAAAAGATGTCGGCACTGTTTTCCTACACTTGCAGCCTTCTTGAGCAGTGTGAGGGCTAGGATGCGGTGAGATGCGCGAGGCTGGGCACGAAGGCAGTAATGTCTTTAAAAATGTTGGCAAGGCATAGTAAAACAAAAAAAGGTTAGCGGCGCAGACCCACACACAGCTCGGCTTCTCCACAGGCAGGAAAACTGGAGAGAACGTCAGACATGTGCTGCCATCAGTCGGGCGGTTGGCGAAGTGGAAGTGAGAGTCTCGGAGGTACTGATACCTAACAGCAGTTGGTCACGCCGACGGCATAAACTACCATTCAGTCATCCACGCAGTGAAGTACCCCGCAGCTGCCTCGCCTACGTGAAAAAGCAAGTTTACAGAGGAAATTACAAATAATTCTTGCACAAGTGTCTGGTGCAGAGCGAAATCTTCGCGCTACGGTTCGTGAAAACCTGACCGGCACTTTCACGGCTGCCTGCTCTTTTCCGTCACATGACGCGGAAGGCTCGTAACCGTAAGCGCTAATATTTCTTGCCTAGTTGGAATGGTGCTCGTCTTCAGACGTGTACTCATCGCTGGTAGAGACACCAGAATTCGAAACCATGCTCGCGATGGCGGTATAGGCGCGCTTCGAATGACCGCGGCGGCGCCGGCTGGCTATCCGACGAGGGTGTCGTGACGTCACGCCTTCCAACTTCCGCGTGTCGGGCGGCGAGGCGCGTTCACAAAAACGCCAAAAATAAAGCCATCAGCTCAAAAATGAGCTGAGTGACTACTTCTTTTAGGTGTAATCACACACTGAAAATTCATTTTCAGCATTTGCGTACTATTCTCATATTTTGTCCGTAGTCCTTTAATGAGCTAGTCAGGTAACATTTGTCGAAGTCTCAGTTGCCGTATACATTGAATCTATTAGTTGGTGTCGCTGCCGCGCATGTAGGACCGCATAATCAATTGGTCCAAAAAATTTGGCCATAAATATCGCTCAGTGACTTTGTCTATTTTTACAAACGATTTGACCTAAACCACACGCAAATAAAAAATCGTCAAATACAACATAACTGTAAAGGCTCCTCACACAGCGACATGAGAATCAGATTGAAGAGCAAATTAGTGCCCTCCACTCGGCGCTCTTCAATGCAAAACTAAGCTGCTCAACAAATTAAAACCATACAAACAAATCACGGCACAAACAGTGTCGAATAAGACAGCACAAGACTGCAATACTTGCATGAGTGTAAAGGAAATCACGAGGACATTCGTCACACTTGTTTGTCGTGCCGCGCGATGCAGAAAAGGACGCAAGAAAATCAGTCGAACTCGTGATGGGAAAATTCAAGCTACCTTTATGAAAACTAAAACCAAACTACATTTACGAAAACTATAAAATCAAATTACAATCACACAGAACCTTACGCCACATGACACGACATACATACAAGGCTAGAACAGCTATAGGTTGATAGGAATCCCAGAAAGAAACAGTCAAGAGAGCTCACGGTACGGTGTACATGAAACGAGGGCTTGCCGAATGAGGGTCCATGACGTGACGACGTCGGACACGCTATCTGCTATTAGCAGATAGTTTCGATGGCTTCTTACTTTACACTTGCCACTATCAATAGAAAATTTTAGCGTTTGATTTTGTTATTAAACAAACAAACGTACTCCTAACAAGGTATTTTAATGTTAGCCGTGGGGCTACGCGGCTGCGCTACGCACTGCAGCATATTAACTTAAGCTTCTTGATACAGATTCACACCACACTATCAGCGCAAGAAACAGGACGGGAAAATAGACCACGCCCATGTCTGTCAGAATGATGCGATACTACGTACACATCACGGACTGCAGCTCCTAAAAAAAATGTGTTACGCCTTTCGAAATATTGAGAGAGCACTTGTATGAATGATTACAGCACACGCGCCGAGACGGACGAACCAGGCTGGCGCTAAGATAAACGTTCACAACACAAATTCCATTGCACGTTCAGTAATTACACACAGATCATTTGCGGCTTCCTTCAGGGGCAGACGTGAGCTTTTGGGTTGGTGCTTGCTGCTAAGTTTAGTGCAAGAATATTGCTAGGAGCAAGAACCGCTTATGCGCAATCACGAGCAATACACACACATCAGTTTTTCAGAAGCTGACGTTAAGCACGGGTAGCGCGAGGGTCTCTGCGGTGACATGACGACTTCGCCGCAGCCGAATTCCGAATACTGCATCTGAGATGACAACAGCTATACGGGCTTTTTGATAGGTCCTCTTGTAATTTGTTTAACCGCAGGAAGAACGACACAGGCATAAAACACACACGAGACAGCACACAGCGCTGAACGACCACCTGCGAACAGCTGTTTACGTCCGCCATTTCTCCTCGTATTGAACTTCACAAACCGCTGTTGCGCACTCCAAAACAAATTAAACTTTGAAGCGTTGTTACATTACAAAACGCACGTATTACTTGGTCCTAATAAAGAGAGGTCAATTATATTATAACGTGAATGTCTTTTTCATTACTTAAAAGAATTTATGCGGCGTGTACGACAAAATCTGGCAGCAAGCAACCCTGGGCGTCGCATCAGTCGCATTGTTGACATCGAACCATGCGAAACGACCGTTGCGAATTTCGCATCTGCGGAAATCGCAGCTGCGAAAATCGCACTGCAAAATCGCACCATGTGCAACAACCTTGACTCGACGAAACGAACGCCGGCGCGTGCGCGAGTTGTGAACGTCGGAGCATAACAGGGGCCTAACAAAGCTAGTACTGGCGATAGAACTGACGCCAAGTGTTTGCACATCAGGTCACCTGTGCCGGGCCAATACACCTCTTTGGCTGCGACTTCATGTTGACGGTATCCCCGGCTTAAACAGGTTGTAGGAATTTGGGGAGCTGCCTCTTTCTATTCCCCCCCCCCTTGAACGTTTTATTGCGATAGCAATTATATGGACTCGGCGTCGCCGTCGCCGTCGCCGTGAGGTTCCGTATGACGTCATTTGGAGAAGAAATCGTCGCCGCGCGCCGAACGCTGTATGTGCGAGTGAAAGGGCGCGAGGGGCGCGTCTTTCACGGGGAGTGAACGCACGGCGGAGAACAAACGCGCGTTCTGCGCCGTGCTCGCTTAAGGGCTGCAGAAGTAGGCGTCTCTTTTCTCCTTTCATCATCAGCCTATATTTATGTCCACTGTAGGACGAAGGCCTTTACAATCACCATATATGTAGAGCAAACGCGCCTTCTTCAGACGCGTGAGAGGCTGTGGGGGAGGGGGAGGGAAGGGAGGCGACGTTTAGCTGCGGCACCAAGTGCCTATTTATATGAGAGGCTCCAGCAACAGTCACCAACGCCGCACGCATTTTGAGCTAACGCGGGCAAAACGCCGATGGCGTCGACAACAGTTCTGCGTGTTGTTGCTACCAAAGCCGCTCACCTTACTTCGTATGACATTGCTGTGTTGCTATCGCATTCATTGCTTCGCCCTTAGGGCGAAACTGTGACATTTTTTATTTAACATGCTACCTCTTTTTTTGGCACATTCTTCTAGTTCTTTAATGCGAAAGCATTATATTGCACATGGGGCGAAAAATGCGGCGTTGGCGTGACCACACGATGGTCCAAAAAGGCTACGAACACTCGCCCTTTGATCGGAGTCTCACCCACGACCTTCGGTGTTAATTAAGCCGAAGTTAATTAATGCACTCTTACTCACCACCTTTCGTGGCAGTCGAACCCTCAGCCTTTGGTGGGAGTTGAACCCACAACATCTTTTGTTAAGGCAAGGTTTTCAGGCACTCGAACCCACAACCTTTGTTGGGATTCGAACCCTCGAACATTGGTGGCAGTCGAACCCACGAATTTGCGTAGTGCGTACCTTGTGACGAACGCCGTTGGTCATGTAGCAGCGTTTCTGCTGACGGGGCCGCTGGAGTCACGTCACTCCGCCATTCGCGTCCCCGGACCTCGACAGACTTCTGTTGATGTGGCCGCAACGCCTATAGCATTCATCCTCGTAGGGATAACTAAGAGCCCCTTGAATTCAATGCGTAAGCATTTCTATGCTTACCCAACGGGAAAACCGTTCATCCGTCTGCTATGTAAGACGATCACGTTCAAGATAGAGCCCGCCGCTGCGAGCGACTTTACCTTCGTGCTACCTATCGCTTCAACGCAAACGAAGTGTTGAGAACACAGCTCTCACGGAGCTCTCAGCACACGCCGCACTCTGTTCGTTCGGCAGATCGCTTCCGAGGTACGGGCGCGCGCGCGCGTCTCTTCAAAGCTAAGTAAGCAGCGAGAACACAGTGCGCCAAGCTATCAGCAGTCGGCACTCTCTGTCGGCATCACGGATCGCTTTTCAGGTAGGGTCCGCGCGGTCGAGCCATATGCAACCGCCGGCGGAGTAATTTGCTCAAGGTTCATAATGGTTCAACGCGGATGGATTACTCGCTAAAGAGTGATGACAGCTTACAATGATCAGAACGTCTTTAACGCACCTGTCCGCCGCCACCTGCAGTAATTTGCTTGTGGTATCAATGCACCTTGTGCCGCTGACCGCACCAGCTCGTGTCGCCGCAGCGCTGTCGTTTGTACTGGCCGGATCAAGTTTCATAACACTGATAATTACAGCGGGCTGCGTGGTGATCAAGAAGGGGCACAATGTTTACGCATACTTATACAACTGCCGTATCTGCATGGTTATTTTTTTTTTCATTTTGCAGATTTAGTATTACCAGAACGCATGTGATGATAGATTTCGCAAATATACATACATACATACTCAAAGTCGTGAATCTAAGAGCGGTATACCCCGCACTGCCCCTCTACTTTTATTGTCATATTTGATGTTTGTTGAGTCAATGGGTAGTAACGGTCACTAACCCGTAGACATATTACTGAAAAAGTTATGTTTCATAATTGTTTTGGTTTGTACCTATACAATTTTTGCCCAGTACGGCGCGGTTGCCTGCGGCTTTCAGGTTATTGGCAAAAATAGGAGGGCCATGCTTTTCCCTTTTGTTCAGTTCTTTGTGCATTATGTTGAAAGTGAGCATTATGTTTCAGAAATACGGACAACTTGATTCTGATATCCATATTCCCAGCAACCATTACAGGACTTGAAAAAAAATGTCACAGTTTCGCCCTAAGGGCGAAGCAATGAATGCGATAGCAACACAGCAATGTCATACGAAGTAAGGTGAGCGGCTTTGGTAGCAACAACACGCAGAACTGTTGTCGACGCCATCGGCGTTTTGCCCGCGTTAGCTCAAAATGCGTGCGGCGTTGGTGACTGTTGCTGGAGCCTCTGATATAAATAGGCACTTGGTGCCGCAGCTAAACGTCGCCTCCCTTCCCTCCCCCTCCCCCACGGCCTCTCACGCGTCTGAAGAAGGCTCGTTTGCTCTACATATATGGTGATTGTAAAGGCCTTCGTCCTACAGTGGACATAAATATAGGCTGATGATGAAAGGAGAAAAGAGACGCCTACTTCTGCAGCCCTTAAGCGAGCACGGCGCAGAACGCGCGTTTGTTCTCCGCCGTGCGTTCACTCCCCGTGAAAGACGCACCCCTCGCGCCCTTTCACTCGCACATACAGCGTTCGGCGCGCGGCGACGATTTTATTGCGATAGCAATTATATGGACACTCCAAAGCAGATTTCTGCCGTCGGCGTCGCCGTCGCCGTTGCCGTCGCCGTCGCCGTCGCCGTGAGGTTCCGTATGACGTCAATGAAGATGAAATCGTCGCCGCGCGCCGCCGAACGCTGTATGTGCGAGTGAAAGGGCGCGAGGGACGCGCGCTTTCACGGGGAGTGAACGCACGGCGGAGAACAAACGGGCGTTCTGTGCCGTGCTCCCTTTGGTAAGTGGTTCTTGAGGGAAAGGGAAAGGTTGGCGCTATCTTCTGCAGCCCTTGAGGGAGCACGGCTCAGCGCCAACGGGGAGGGGTAAGTGGGAGCGAAAGAAGGGATAGAGTGGAGACGCCATGGCTGGGCGAAGCAAAACCGGCAGGCATAGGCGGCACGTATCAGGCCGAGATGGAAGGCCTTGGTGTGCTGCAGAGTCTGCAGGGGTGTTGTGCCAGGCCGGTCAGGCCCGGGGTGGAGTGGGAGGCCGTGAGGCCTTCCCGCTTGTAGAAATGTCCTTAGAGGCGTGCGGAGAGCCCTGACGAGTCAAGGAACTCCACGACGCCTCGAAGTGCAGAAAGGTGGTGTCGGCCGGGGAAGAGGAGATCTTCCTCCTTGCCACAGGGGAGGCCCAGGCGGCGGAACTCCTGCAGGAGTGGGCCCCGCTGCTGGAGGTACGCCGGGCAGGCCAGCAGGAGATGTTCGATCGTCTCCGGCTCCCCGCAGGAGCTGCAGGCCGGGGACGTCGCTCGTCCCAGCCGGTAGCTGCGTGCTGCCGTCCAGCTGCAGCCGATGCGGAGCCGGAGAAGGAGCGAGGTCTCCCTGCGAGCCAGGCCTCGCTGGGGGAGTGGTCGTGGGGGGCATCCCAGTGCCACCCGTTTGTCTGGGTGGTGGGTCGCCAGGTGTCGCCGCAGCCTCAGTCCTGTGAAGTCGCCCTCCGTCACGGCCCGACTGAGGGGCACAGTGGAGTGGTGGGCGTCCTTCGCCAGGGTGTCGGCTGCCTCGTTGCCCGGGATCCCTACGTGGGCGGGGATCCAGTGCAGGGACACCGGGTGGCCTGCGTCCTGCAGCGCTGTCAGCCGGGTAGACAGCAGTGCGACTCCAAGGCTGGCGCTTTCTGGCCTCTGCAGGCCGAGGAGGGCTGCCCTGGAGTCGCAGAGGATGGCCGCTGGTACCCCAGGAAGCTCCTCAGAGAGTAGGTCGACGGCCAGGTGGAGGCCTGCCACCTCCGCTGCAGTCGAGCTGGCGTGTCTGGGCAGTCGACACTGCCTGCTCTTCTGCAGGGCTGGTGCCGTGCAGGCCGCCGTGGCAGAGCCGGTGTCCGGTACCACCGAACCGTCGACGTACACCAGGAGGTGGTCCTCCGAGGGTCTCGTCCAGGAGGCAGGCGGCCGTCTGCTGCAGGGCGCAAGCGGGTGAGCGCCTCTTCGAAATCCCGGGCAGCTCCGTGGCGATGGGGACAGGAGGCCTCTGCGGTGGGGGCAGCTGTACCGCATTCGGCGGTGGGTTGCCAACCACCTCCTCGTAGAGGCGGCACAGCTGACCCATCCTTGAGGAAGGCCGGGACTGGAGGCGACGCAGCAGGCCTCGGCCATCAGGAGCATGGTGGAGGCGGTCGACGTGCCTCAGCCCCTGCTGCAGGAATAGGAGCGACAGGGGCCATGCTCCAGCCTCCGCAAGGGTAGCGGCAATCTGGGAGCTCCGGGGGACGCCCAGGCAGAGTCGGATGGCCGCCCGGTGCTGCAGCTCCAACTTTTCGAGGCGGCGTGGCGGCAGCGCCACCAGCGGGAGGGCGTACCGCAGGCGTGATGTGGCCGCCGCCTCGTAGAGCCGCAGGGCCCACTTCACCGAGCAGCCCTCTCCATGAGCAAGGAGCTGCGATACGGCCTTGCGGACCCTGATGGTCTGGGTCTGCATGGCCCCGACTGCCGGTCGCCAGGTTAGCCGGTGGTCGATGCGCAGCCCAAGGTACGACACAGTCGTACTCCATGGGATGCGCACGCCTTCCAGCTGCAGCCGGGGAGCTGAGCGCCGTGCCGCTGCTCTCGGGTGGACGAGGAGGGCCACCGTCTTCCCCGTCGAAACCGAGAGTCCGATGCTTCCCAGGTAGGCGGCCGTGGTGTCCAGGGCTCTCTGGAGGGCCAGGCACACGTGGCGGCTTGACTGTGGCGGTCCCCGCACCCACAGGGCGATGTCATCCGCGTAGATGGAGCACTCCACCTTGTAGTGAGGGTCGGTCGGCAGTGCAGCAGGCAACCGGGCCAGGGCGAGGTTGAAGAGAAACGGGCTCACCACTGACCCTTGTGGTACGCCTGCTGCGACCGGACGGGGAGTGCTCCTTGCATGGCCCACGCGGACCCTGAGGGTGCGGTCGTTCAGGAACGATGACAGGAACCGCCGCAGGTTGCCGCCAATGCCCAGGAGGTCCAGAGCCTGCTGGACGACCGCATGTGGGAGGCCATCGAACGCCCCCTTGACGTCGATGAGGAGGAGCATGGCGAGGTCTCCGCTGTGCCTGGCGTCCTCCAGGGTGGAGACGACGTCTGCGATGGAGTCCGCAGTGCACCTTCGGCGCCGGAAGCCTGTCTGCTGGTCCGCGAGGAACCCGCAGGCGCGGGCCACCCATTCGAGCCGTGCCAGAGCAATGGCCTCCATCACCTTGCAGGCAGCGGAGGTGAGAGAGACCGGTCGGTATGAGGAGAGCTCGTTAGCCGGCTTATTGCTCTTCAGAATGGGGGCCACGATGGCTGTGCGCCAGGCCTCCGGCACCTGTCCTGACCACCAGATGTTGTTGTAGCAGTCGAGCAGGCGTCGTTGCTCACTGGTGGCCAGGTTGCGGAGCATCTGGAGTGTCACTCCGTCTGCTCCCGGTGCACTGCGACGCTTGCCCCTCCTCAGGGCCATCTGCAGCTCGTGGAGAGTCAGTGGGTCCTGGCAGATGGCCGCGATCTGGCTGGTCGCCCACTCCGGATGCAGCTCCAGCAGGCAGGTAGGCGGGTTGGCAGGGGGAAGTCCGACCGGCAGGATGGCCGCAGCGAGGGCAGCCGGGGGGGCGAAGTGGTCCGCTACCAACTCCGCCAGGGCCGCCTCGCTGATGCCCAGCGAGATAGCCACCGCGAGGACGGGGTGGCGGTTGACCTTCCTGCCGGTCAGGGACTTTAGGAGGCGCCAGGCCAGGGGGCCCTTGGAGCGGTTCTCGATGGTGGCGCAGAGGCTCCCCCAGCTCTGGCTCCTTCTGCGCCTGGCCTGTCGTCTGCAGCGGGCATCCGCTCTCCTGTATTCGGTCCAGTGCTCTGCATTGCCCGTCCGGATTGCTCGGCGCTCCACGCGTCGCCTGGACGCACGGAGGTTGAGCAGGAGCAGATCCGGGGCAGGAGTATCGGGCAGAGCAGAGCACTGGACTGTGGCTGCCTGGGCGCACTCCATGATGGCACTCAGGAGGTCACAGCCATCTTCCAACTCACTGCAGCGCTTCCTGAACAGGGACCAGTCTGTGACGTGGTATGTTCGTGACCTCGGCCTTCTCCCACACCCGGGGGTGATCAAGATGGGGAAGTGATCAGATCCCCAAGTGTCGGGAGTTGTAGCCCAGTCATAGGAGCGCTGCTCGGTGGTGAGAGAGAGGTCGATGGCTGTGCTCACCCCACGGCGGACGTACGTGGGTCCTCCTTTGTTGAGTACCACCAGGCCTGCTCGGCTGATGGCGTTGCAGAGGTCCCTGCCTCGGCGGGTGCACCTGCGGCTGCCCCAGTCGGTGTGGTGGGCGTTGAAGTCACCGCACAGGACTGCATGTCCGCCGAGGCGTGTTGCAAGCCGCACCAGGCTGGAGGGGTCCCACTGTTGTCCAGGACGAACGTAGACGCTCGCCACAGTCGTGTCCTGTCTGTCAAGGCGTACCGTGACAGCACAGCACTCCATGGCGCCGCCTACGACGTCCGAGACTGGGGTCACCGAGTGGGCCAGGCTGCTGCGGACGTAGATGGCAGTCCTCGGCTTCCCCTTCTTGTGGGCACCCTGCAGGCAGGGAGCGTCCGTGTAAGCTCTGCGTCC
>NC_051160.1:49312236-49422041 GCF_013339745.2 Dermacentor silvarum
GTGGCAGCTGGCTAGCGGGTAGCAGCAGAGCGTCGTTCATGCCCGGTAGCCTGGAGCGTTTCTTTATCCAGCTCGTGCCTGGCCCTCGTCCACTTCCTCGGCGGTCATTGCTACTATCACCACTACAACATCATCCATAAGGCCCGTCCGATCGTTTGATTCACTACAATCAATCAGACAATCATTCAGTCCCTCCGTCCGGTCATCCAACCATCCATACTTCGTCCATCACTCACTCACTCACTCACTCAGAAAAAAGAAGCATAGTAGAAGAAGCATCTAGGGAATTGGCTAGTTAGTTCAATGTGAACGAATGTTTTCAGCGCGAACAAGACGAGAACAGCAATTCCTGTTTTCAAAGCTTTGCCTTTTCCCCGGGTTGGCGTAATTCATCGTTTCCTCGCCCGACATATTTGTGCATATACAGTACGCCGACAACTTGGGGCACTTTGTATGAGCTACCTGTTGTCTTGCCGAGTAGACAACATGGGCCGTTGAGTATGTGCCCGATTACACAACTTGCTACGGGCGGCTGACTTGTCTAGAAATAACCTAGCCATGACAGGTATGTGCTCATCATTGAACATTACGCAGGAGGGATCTGTCACTGTGACAGAAGTGTTACGAACCCTTAAGTGTATTTAGGCATGTGTCGTACCTCTCTGTGCATCTCACCAACGTTCTTCCCTCGATAAGCATCATACATTCCCTTGGTCCTCGTAATAGGACGCAGACAGACACACCACAGGCAACCAGGCTGTACTCGTGTCATCCGCTACTGCGGCTATAGCTTGCTACTCAAACGAGCTTCGCGTCATTCAGATACCAACATTTCGTTGGATCTGCGTGATTTATGTGGGATTGCTTCCGTCCTCGTCCCTTTTCTATGAAATAGTCGTTAAATAAATAAATAAATAAATAAATAAATAAATAATAAATAATAAATAATAAATAGGTCAGTCAGTTCACTGCATTTCAGTTCTCAGTTGGGTTCGGTTGGTTCACTCGGTCGATCGGTCGCTTAGTCATGCTTGAAGACAAGACAGTCTTTTTTTTCAATTGAAATTTTATTTTGTCAGTACGAAGTATTCATTTCAAAGGAGACATAAATACAAGAGGAGGTCTCATGGTCAAAATAGTGCATGCGAGATTTGCTGTTCATAGTTTATTTTCAGGATTGATACCATGTCCATTCCGTAATCTAAAAAGTAGAATGAAGATTTTATTGGAGCAGCAGCCGTATCCTAATCTCAGCACACGCCTAATCCTCTACAGTCGAGGACGTCAGATGATTGGATAGTGTGATGAGATTACGAGATTTGCCGGCACAGGATGGTGTCGCCTGACGCATGACAGGGGTAATTAGAGATTTATGTGAGAGGCCTTCATCCTGCAGTGTACATAAAATATGGTGATGATGGTGAAGAAAGAAGAGGAAGGAGATGATGATGATAATTTTCTGGAGGATCTGAATTAAACATAATTTTCCCCTATAGTCATGGATATTATGAACCAAAGGGAGAAATATATCTCTTTATAGCTTTATAGTAAGGTATCACTTTCGGCATAAAGCTATCGATGTATAAAAGCAAGTTGTAACAATAAAGCAAAAAAAGGCGAGCCTAAATTCGGTGAATGCGGAGTCAACAAAGTAAAATACCGTGAGAGCTCGATGAAAACAGTTGTTGCAGTGTCGAACAGTCAGCCAGCATTTCGCAGAAAACGAAATCAAATGACGCGGCACATACGTGTCCGCTTCCTGCTGGCTGTCGTAGTGCCTGCGGCGAGATTGCCAGCAAGCGCCGACCTTTCCGTGACGTCGGCGCTTGTTTGCCGTCCGCATTTTGCCACCAACTCTGTGTTTTCGCTGATGCCGTGTCAACAGGGTTTCACGTCTCTCTGCCGAGCCCACTGCCGTCAAGAGGAGTACAGGCGAATGCGATGGTACGGGCTACGGGACGGATGGTGAAAGAGAACAATGCCTAGAGGAGCCCATAAATAAGTAATGAAGCCGCCGTCTAGAGATGCCAGAAATCGGCGGCGACAAATCCTTCGCCACCCTCCGACAATGCCGCCTAATATCACGCTGCCCCACATTGACTAGCACAGGAACGTTAAAGAAAAGAGCATAAGAAATTTACCGAGAGGAAGAAGGCTTTGGAGGAGAAGACAAATTCCTCCGACCAGAAATAGACTTACCCCCTGAGCAGTAGAACGGCCGATATCACTACGCCTTGGAGGAATAGGAGCAGTTTTCAGGGTTCTCGGCGTGCTCAAGAGACACGGATCTTCCTCCGTTTCCGAGTATACACAACGCTTTTGAATGCCTCGCTGTGTCGTGCAGTCGCCTGCAGTTAAGCCTTAAGTCGAAACAAACGAAGGCTTCAACTGAAACAAACGCCGCTGAAGTGGTTCCCTGAGACTTCTCCAATGCCTAGAGTTACCGAACCGCACGAAAGCAAGTGGTTCGCCGTGGCACAGCTAAGATGTGCACCCCTTCAATTCGTGCGTCCACAATCTGTAAAACTTGACATCTTGAGTGCCATGCATGCGACATGGTGTTTAGTGGAGTTAATGCGGCGAAGACACTGCTGCGTCGTGAATCTGTTTGCTGCGCGATGCACATTGTCATGATCTTCAAGTAATGTAGCAATGAATGTGAGGAAAGTTCGGAGGTGCGGCTAGGCGGGTAGTTCTCAAGAATGGGAACAAAATAATCTTGGAATCCTGCCAGCCTAAAAGAATGGTATGCCTTAGTTTTATATAGACTTTCTCATGTGTAAAATGTCTTCGTCTAATTCCTTTAGTAACTGTACAAATATCGGGTCATATATTGCGCTGGGCGCTCAAAACATCACTCGCACATTTTAGAGATCGCCAGTGCCTCAGGCCACGCATCCTTCACGCTGAAAAAATGAGCGGCTTGGAAATGTCTTTTAACATGATCGCCTACCAGACCAGACTACCATTACTCGTCACCACGTTTACCGCTGACACGACAATCCCCTTTGATCCTCATCCACTTTGTCCTTGGTTTTTGGTGTGCCAGTCGGAGACGTCAACTTCCTTATAGTCTTCAGGTATGATCGTGTAAACGTTGTTGCTATATTTGCTATTCCATCCTTGTTTCGCCGTCATGAGCTTCCATGACTGTCGTGTTTCTGCTCCCGCTATACCTTCGTGGAGAGGTGGCAATGACTCGAGCATTAGATGCACGTTTACGCCGCGACCATAAATCGATATCGCCAGCGAAATACCGTCACGTAGCTTGGTTTGTAGTTGTAATTGCCTCATGCACATACGTCAAGCTTTTATGTAGACCATAACTATAAACTGCTGGAAACACCACTGAGATATTTCTAGCGCTATGAAGGATAACCGTAAATATTAGCAGCGTGAAGTAGTGGTTACAATTTAGTTTGGTCTTTAAGCTCCGTGTAGACAAATAACTTGGAGGAAACGCTGGGGTTACAACTGGGCGGGGGAGGGGGATGAGTACATGGTGGTCGTACTGTTACGGACTCTGCAGTTTGCATACTTCAGAACTAATGGACACTATAAGCATAGAGGCCGTAAAACACTGTTCCTAGGATTTTCGCATTTTTGGTTGCCGGTTTTCTTGCAGGCGCAAGAACGATTTGGAGGTTGGAAGATTGTAACACATTGCAATAGAGATACCTTGCTTTGAAAACCTTTGACATAAACCGCTATGTTAAACACAGCTACTCACAAATTTGAATACATCATATCTGATGGCTCGACAAACTCATTTCTGTATTCTGTTTCATTGGTGAATGAGCAATATAACACAGAAGCCGACAGGGTCAGAAATATAGAGTATGTAGGATGTTAAAAGTGTTTTCAGAGGTCTTTGACAAAAAAGGAGAAGACACAAGTATGAAGACCAAGTTTGTATGTGAATTGTGAGATGAGCAATACTGTTTGCACCGAATAGACTGCGTTTGACAAATCGCGAAGTTTAGCAGGAATAATTCCATGGTTCATCAGTAAGGCCTGAGGCAGTTTATCCACTTAGTAAAAAAATAGAAGTAAATACCCAACGATGTAGTGATTATTTAGCGATAGCAATTATATGGACCTCCAAGCGGATTTCTGCCGTCGGCGTCGCTGACGCCGTTAGGTTCCGTATAAAGTCCAAGGGCGATAATATCGTCGCCATGCACCGTATGCTGTATGTGCAAGTGAAAGCGCGCGATGGACGCACGCATTTTACGGATGGTGAACGCACGGCGGAGAGCAAACGCGACTTCTTCCGTTGCGCGAAAGGCCGAGGGTGAATGAGAGGAGAGAGGGGGCGACGCTTTGCTGCGGCACCAAATGCGTATCTTGCAACCGGGCGTAAGGGGAACTGTGACTCAATCTCCCACGTGAAAGGAGGAAAGCGGGAAGGCTGCGCGGGAGGAAGGGGGTGCGGCTTCTACTCTGCAAGCAACTGCGTACTTGGCGCCGCTGCGGGCTATAGCACGCACTGTATCTTGAAAGGGATCTCCACACGGCTCTTACCTTTGTATGCGCTGTGATTTGGTCGCTCACTTTCCGTTGAAGCGATAGACCGCACGAACCTTCGCTGGCTGCTGGGGCCGCGCTTGATCACGCCAGCGTTTTCACAGTATTTATCTGCGGTCATCCAGCGTGATCTATTCATGTTCGCTTGTGCGCGCTGACACCATGCTTGTTCATTCAGTTAGTAAGCGAACGTTTCCAAGTTTATGCAGCCAATAAAACTGCTATCTCTACTCCGTAAAGCTCTCTAATAATTTTCTATTGCAATTGATGCTTCGCCTTTCGGGCGAAACTGCGACATTTTTTTTTAGTTGGCTAGCGAAAATTAGGTTAGTGACGGAGCTGGAAACAAGCGGTTGGTTAAGCTCAACATAAAATGCAAGTCACTAAGCGCTGGGAAGGACTGGGTAATGTTATAAAGTGAAGTTGAAGAGACTAACTGAAATAGATGAATACGCATAGAAAAGGAGCACAGATTGAATTAAAGAAAGCCTGAAATTGAACAAATGAGCCTGCATTCATGAAAATTAACTTACGGTAAAAATTTTCGTAAGAGCAAGTGCCAGTCAACGTGATGGCGGGCGTATTATTATAGAAGGTTGCCGGCGAATGGCAAACACCGCTTGCAGACGAAAATCTTTGTGAATTCGCCCCATAATGTTTTACGTTGCCCTGCGGCGCAGTGCGACCTAAATCAATTGGAGCACTGAAGTTTTTAATGTGCAGCTAAATCTACGTAAACTAACGCTATCATTCCTAATTGTATTCGAATGCAGCCCCAGCGGCAACAAATCGAACCCGACACGTTGTCTACAGCAGTGGAATACCCTAGACATTGCGCCGCGGAGGGTAATTGTTTCCCTATAGGCTAATACATTTTGCAGTTGTCTGGCTGCTACTATGAGCAAGCTGACTGTAGCGTCCTGCTCTAGCTAATCCGTATTTACATTTTGTTTCTGTTATCCCGCCGTTCTGCAGCTGCTTTCAAAACATACTCGCTCCTTCAGGAGCTGTAACTTCACCATGAAACGACCTCAAGCACACTCAACCTAAGTTCTTTGCTTCCGCAGAATCCTGCATCCAGTTGGGATAAAGTAGAGATGCCACCCTTTTAAAAGCAACCATTTCCGTTTAGAGGAGGTTTCAGCTGCACACTTTTTTTCTCCTTTTTCGAATTTTTCTTCATATTATTTGACTATTAAGGCCAGCGGCGCTCATCACTCTATCTTTCTTCATTTTTTTATTGCCAGTTCCCACTGCCTTACATTATAAAATATAAAATAAATGAATAAAAACGGGCAAGCAAGACAGAAAACTTCAGAGGCACGAGACATCAATACGGCGGTGGTGAAACAAAACAATTGGCACAGCAAACGCCGGATATTTTTTGTTCATAAATAGTGACAGATTTCACCGGCGATGCCGACGGCATTTATCTACGTTGCGTCGGAAAAGGGCAGGTAGAAAAACTACTCAAAAAAGTAAGCTTTAGCGGCTGCCTGCGGACGCACCTGGTGTCCTCCGTGTGCTTACAGCGGCTTCGAACGGAAAGTAAACGGGAAGAAAACCCTGATAATACGAGAAGTAGCGGTATACGGCGGAAGTCAGGCGCGTGGCTATAGCTTCAAGGCCGCTTCTTTGCGCATCCAAACCTCGCTCCATTATAGCTTTAGTATTGTGATGAAATGAACAAAAATGAAACGAGAAAGAAAACTGCAGCCTACAGCGCAAAACTGCGGCTGAGAGCGCTTTTGATTGATTCATCTGTTTCTTCCTACTTACCGCGAAGAAAAAAAGGTGCGTCTTATAAATAGAGCACACAGACAGTGAATAAAAGATAACATTTGAGGCGTTCTTGGCCATCAAGAACTAAAAACGAAGAAAAGAAAGTGACGGAGCTGCTTTCGTTGGGCGGTGATAAAGTAGCTACACACATTTATTGTGGGAGGTATCATAGGATACGGTGAAGTAAAGATTCATCTTTCAAGTTTAATTCGTTAAATATGAAAATAAAGGCCCCCAGTCGTTCTTCTATGGCGCTGGAGAAAATAGCGCCTTTTTCTTCAACATATTCACTCTTTCCTCTCTATATCACAAAAAATCGCACAAAAAATCGAAAAAAGGAAGCCAGTGGGCTCTAAGCTATCTTTGGCCTCATTCACTCAACTACTACTCTAATAATGCGTGATTCAGTCAAGAATAACAAGGGGAAACTGTTGTGCTGCTAACCTCAGTGGCGACATCGTGAGTTTGCTGCCTACATTTCTCGCGCTTGGTTCAGTTGGCTGGAGTGTCAGTTTTCGGAAGCCCGGAGGCTTCCAGTTCGATACCTGTTGTGGTGGCTTATGTTTTCGTCAAATTTTCATATTTCCTTCAGGATATTCGTGACATCATCATGAGTCACCGACATCATTGCAAGGCTTCGAAGCTTCTTCTTATCTGGGGCCAGATTCACAAAGCTTTTCTTCCGTATGTTCGTTTTGCCATTGGCTGGCCGCTTTCGCTAATGATATATCCGGCAAGATGAGACGACGAACTGATTCTATAGCTGAACGCTTGCACTGTTGTCTGCGTTTTCGCTTTGTTTCGTTGCAATCTCTGGGAGCTACCGCTCCCTCGTTGCGGAAATGGACGAAGATACTTCCGAGGACCTTCCTGGCGCGCAGCCGTCAGGCCGGCTTACGTCCAGGAAACGCGGGAATCAGTCAAGTGACACAGACAGCGAGGCCACCGAGTTGTACTCGGACAGCTACGATTCCTCGGACGATGACTTCAAGGTTGTCATGAGCCGAAAGGCAAAAAGAAGACTGCTGCGAGCGTCATCGCCGGCAAGTGTCTCCACCGTGAAGGATACACCACAGCACTGGCCGCACACTGTGCTCTTCTTGCCCGTGGGCCCCACGACCAATCTGCGGCTCCTGAACAGGCAGGTCCTTTCAACGTTACTCGAGGGTATTGCACCGAATGAGATTAAGGATGTGAGAATCAACTCACGGAAGAATGTCATGGCTGTAGACGTTTTCCATCGTAGCGCACTACAAAGCCTTCGGAATGTCACAGAAATTGACAAAGTACAAGTGCGACCACAGATTGCTACTGGCGGTAACGGCACTGTTGGCGTCATTTATGACGTCGACATTTCCATTTCGAGCGACGACTTGCCAATATTAATAAAGCCAGCAACTGAAGGCACGCTCATCGCTCATCTTACTAGACTCGGAAACACACGCTGCGTGAAGCTTGTGTTTGAGGGAGATTGCCTTCCCTCTCACGTCAAAGTTGGTCATGTCCGCCATCCAGTTCGACCATACATACCGAAGCCCTTGCAATGTCACAAGTGCTTCAAGATTGGCCACATAAAAAGCGTTTGTGCGAACAATGCCGTGTGCCCACGGTGCGCGGAGTCCCATTTGGAAGACGCCTGCCGCGCGACCGTCCTGAAGTACCCTAATTGCGGCGGTTCCCACGAAGCCTCATCGAAGGACTGCCCGCGGGTGCGGAAGGAATTCGCGGTTCTAAAGCGCATGGTTCGGGATCATTCCACACACCGTGAGGCTGCCGCTAGCACAACGTAAAATCGCACAAAGCAACACGACGTCGTCCGCCAAAGCGGCTGCTCCATCAACGCGGAGCGCCACCGTAGATGCCGTGCAACCGAAGAAAGTGGCAAGAGTCGATCATGCCGAAGAGTGGCCAGCACTTCCAAACACAGAACCTGCCACGGAGACACCTCGAATGCCACCTCCATCGACACCCTCACCAACCACTGCTCCAACGACGACTGATGATCGCCAAGTTATAATAATGTTGCGGTCACTGATGGATGCTATGCGAGTTCTACTCAGCAACATGAAAACCCCGTCGGCGCAGATCGCGCTGCAGGTGCTGGACGCCCTGGGTCCAGTGCTTGCGGCCCTAGGGTAAAGCAATGGCCCGCCAGAAGTCATCGTTCAGAGAGGAGGTCCAGAATGCATCTGTCTTTGAATGGAACGCCAGAGGACTTAAGTCGCGTATGTCCGATTTTCGACAGTTTGTATTCGTAAATCAGTTTCCCATTATTGTCATTTGCGAGCCAAACCTGTCATATCCCATCAGACTGTCCGGGTATGAGTGCATTACGTCTTCCACCCAGGGGCAATGCAGCAAGCTTATTGTTTTCATACGCTGTGACTTGACATATGTTCATCATCCAGTGCCACCTGACAATGAAAAGCAGTACGTGTGTTTGACTGTGAAGAAGAGCAAGGTCACCTTCACAATTCTGGGAGCCTACCTATCACCATCAAGTCGTCTAAACTGCGAGCGCTTACGGGAAATTTTGACAACAACTCTACAGCCATGGGTTATCACTGGGGATTTCAATGCCCACCATTACCTCTGGGGGAGCTCCAAGATTAACTCGAGGGGCAGAAGATTGGTGTCGATTGCTTCTGCACAAGCACTTTGCTTGTCAAATGACGGAAGCCCCACCTATCTGCGAGGAACGGCGTATAGTAGCTGTCTTGACCTCAGCTTTGTTTCGCGCTCCTTTAACAGAAGAGTTAAATGGTTCTCGGACTTGGAAACGCGGGGAAGTGACCACATCCCAACTTATCTCACGGTTGAGGGGCTGACTAGCTCCAAGTGCTCCGGTGCCGTTCAATCCATCGACTGGCCGAAATTTAAATCAATCCTGGAAGACCGCTGTCGAGACGAGATGCCATCCAGCCTAGGGGACGAAATAAAAGGTGCCGTACAGGTTGCCACACATTCGACTTTGAAAAGCTCCAAACGCACCGAATTTGACATTGAGCTATAGAAACTTCGCGCACTTCGACGCCGTGCGGAACGAAGATATAGGCGCACAAAGTCCATTCATGATTTGAGATTGGCCAGACGCACACAGAAGAAAATACAGCGTCAAATGAATAAGCTGGCTTCACAACGATGGGCGTCTTTCTGCGAGTCTCTGGATCCCCGAAAGCCTTTGTCTCTTATATGGAGAACTGTTCGGGGCCTCCGTGCAACCCCTGGACAGCGCCACCCATTTAATTCCCTCGCCCTTTATCTACAATGCAGCGAGATTGAAGTCGCAGAATCCTTCTGTAGGAGGATTGCCGGTGTAGCAAGTTTCACTGGAACGCAGACTCCCGACCACTCACCATCCTCACGTGATCCCCGTATGGAGTGCCCTTTTTCTCTGGATGAACTTGAAGCTGCGCTCGCTTTATGCAGGCGTTCCTCAGCCCCAGGACCAGATGGCATTACATACCGCGCTTTGTGTAACCTTGGTGAACGAGCTCGAATGGCACTCTTGCTCCTGTACAACGACTCGTGGCAGACAGGCACCGTTCCCCAGGAATGGAAATCAAGTCGCCTGATTCCGCTCCTCAAAGCTGGCATGTCGCCTTTAGACATTTCGTCATACCGTCCGATCGCGCTTGCAAGTTGTGTAGGCAAAGTAATGGAACGGATGGTTCTGACGCGACTGGAGTGGTACCTAGAGCACTATGAAATTTACCCAGACACGTTAACAGGATTCAGGCGCGGCCGTTCGTCTATAGACAACGTTGTCGATTTGGTAACGTATGTCGAATTCCAGAAGGCCTGTAAACGCTTGTCTGCTGCCTTGTTTCTAGACGTTAAAGGAGCTTACGACAACGTCACCCATGAAGCCATCCTTAAAGCGCTAGAAGTAATAGGACTTGGTGACAAGACATACCTATGGGTTCGCAGCTACCTACAGATGCGATCATTCTACGTGCTCACCGGGGATGGCCCGACACCCCAGTATTACAGTAGCCGCGGAGTCCCTCAAGGCGGAGTACTAAGCCCGACGCTTTTTAATCTGACCGTTATTGGACTAATCGAGAACCTGCCAAGCACCGTTCGACTCTCTATCTACGCCGACGACATCGGTATCTGGACGTCGGGGGTGACACGGCTTCAGCTTCGCGCTCGGCTTCAGAAGGCGGCTTCATCGACATCATGCTACCTTCGTAAACAAGGACTGGAGGTGACATGGGAAAAGTGCGCAGTGGTGGCATTTACGCGGAAGCCAATGTCTGCATACGGCATATTGTTACGGGGAGAATATAAATAGAATGGATATATTTACAGGGTAAGGCGCACAACGCTGCAGCAATCGTTCAGGGAAGCGCGTGCACACCAGAAAAACCACCCGTCGTCGTCGTCATCGTCCAAGCACCGACCACAGGATCGCCGCTCGTGACATTACCCGCCGGCGGCAGAAGCACCGTCCCGGTGCAATTAGGGCCCGGGCTGAGAGTGGTATGGTTTAGACGCGAGACATGGACTATGTCACTCGCGATTGTTGCAGAGGCCGACGTAGGATTTAGCGGAGCGATTTCATAGGTCACATTAGTGACTTTGCGTACGACGCGGTAAGGGCCAGCATAACGGGAGAGAAGTTTTTCGCATAGGCCAACGCGACGTGACGGGAACCACAGCAAGACGAGCGATCCTGGAGGGAAGTTCACCTCCCGGTGTCGGCGGTCATAGAGACATTTTTGTTTGACCTGTGAAGCCGACAAGCGATCGCGGGCAACCTGACGGGCGATGTCAGCACGGGCAAGAGCATCACGAGCATAGGCAGAGGATGTGTCTGCGTGAGCATGAAGTATGGTGTCCATAGGTAATGGTGGGTCGTAGCCAAACAGTAGATAAAAAGGTGAATAGCCAGCTGTGTCGTGACGAGAAGAGTTGTAGGCGAAGGTCACAAAAGGCAAGTTAATGTCCCAGTCTCGGTGGTCCTCAGACACGTACATAGCAAGCATATCTGTGAGAGTACGGTTGAGGCGTTCAGTAAGGCCGTTTGTCTGTGGATGGTACGCAGTGGTGAACTTGTGATTGGTCTTGCAAGAACGAAGAATGTCGTCGACCACTTTAGACAGGAAGCAGCGGCCGCGGTCCGTGATTAACTGACGAGGAGCACCGTGGCGCAGGATGACGTCGTGAAGAAGGAAATCGGCTACATCAGTAGCACAGCTGGTGGGAAGTGCTCGTGTAACAGCGTACCGCGTTGCGTAGTCAGTAGCGACTGCAACCCATCTATTGCCAGTGGTTGACATGGGAAAAGGCCCTAGAAGATCGAGTCCCACCCGGAAAAATGGTTCATCAGGGATGTCGAGGGGCTGAAGGCTGCCAGCAGGCAGTAGGGCAGGAGTCTTGCGTCGCTGGCAGTGGTCACAAGCCGCAACGTACTGTCGCACAGAACGGTAGAGACCAGGCCAAAAGAAGCGCCTACGGATGCGATCATACGTGCGTGACACGCCTAAGTG
This sequence comes from Dermacentor silvarum, assembly GCF_013339745.2. Lineage (NCBI taxonomy): Eukaryota > Metazoa > Arthropoda > Arachnida > Ixodida > Ixodidae > Dermacentor > Dermacentor silvarum. Next base: position 49,324,041 of record NC_051160.1, read on the forward strand.
TCCGGCCGTCGGTGCATCGTGAAGCTGGCGCAAAACAGTAGAGCGAAGATGCGCGGGGACAACAAGCAAGAGCTCAGCGCCGTCAGGCCGGGCGTTGTAGCGGTGTAAGGTGTCATTGTGGAGCGCAAACATCCGTAGGGAAGGGTCAGGGTGTGGCGAGTTGAGACCGTCTATAATAGGCCGCAAAGATTAGTCGCGGCGCTGTTCGTCAGCTATGTGGGCGAAGTCTGTAATGGCCAGAACAAAGGTGTCAGATTCATCTTCCAGTGTATCAGGGGGATCGACCGGGTATCGTGACAAGCAGTCAGCGTCTTGGTGAAGCCGTCCAGATTTGTAGAAAACAGAAAATGAGTACTCTTGCAAGCGGAGTGCCCAACGGCCAAGGCGACCAGTGGGATCCTTGAGCGAGGAGAGCCAGCAAAGCGCATGGTGGTCTGTAATAACTGAAAAGTGCCTGCCATACAGGTACGGACGGAATTTTGCGATGGCCCAGACGAGTGCTAAGCACTCGCGTTCTGTGATAGAGTAATTTTGCTCCGATGGCGACAGAAGGCGGCTTGCATAGGCGACCACGCGGTGGAGGCCGTGCTGCTGTTGTGCAAGTACGGCGCCTATACCGTGGCCACTGGCGTCGGTACGAACGTCCGTGCTGGCTGACGGGTCGAAATGTGCTAGAACAGGTGGTTCGTTAGGATGGCAACGAGCGATGAAAAGGCGTCCGCTTGGTCACGACCCCAAGTGAAAACGACGTCCTTCTTGAGTAGGCCAGTTTAGAGGGCGGGCCACTTCCGCGAAGTTCTGGACAAAACGACGGAAGTATGACACAGGCCAAGAAACTGCGGACATCCTTGGCCGACCGTGGAGTAGGGAACTGACTAACCGCGCGGACTTTGTCAGGGTCTGGCTGCACGCCTGCAGCGTCAACAAGGTGGCCGAGTACGCAGATTTGACGGTGCCCAAAGCGACATTTCGACGAGTTAAGCTGAAGACGAGCGCGGCGAAAAACATCAAGGACGGTGGACAGGCGAGTGAGATGGCTTCTCAAACGTAGTCGAAAAAACGATAACATCGTCCAGGTAGCAAAGGCATATGGACCACTTGATGCCTCGAAGAAGAGAGTCCATCATGCGCTCGAAAGTAGCAGGGGCGTTACATAGGCCAAAAGGCATCACTTTAAATTGATAGAGGCCATCAGGAGTCACGAAGGCGGTCTTCTCGCGGTCTTGGTCGTCCACAGCGATTTGCCAGTATCCTGAGCGCAGGTCGATGGAAGAGAAATATCTGGCGCCAGTGCCAAGCAGTCCAGTGCGTCATCAATACGCGGGAGAGGATACACATCCTTCTTGGTAATCTGGTTAAGGTGGCGGTAGTCTACACAGAATCTCCAGCTATTGTCCTTCTTTTTCACGAGTACGACGGGAGAGGCCCAAGGACTGCATGAGGGTTCAATTATGCCTTTGCCCAGCATTTTCTCCACTTCCTGTTGGATGACAGCACGCTCCGGAGCTGACACACGGTAAGGCCGTCGGTGAATAGGACTCGCATCGCCGGTATGAATGCGATGGGTGACGACGGAAGTCTGGCCCAAGGGCGGTCGCCAAAGTCAAAGATATCCTGGTAGGAAACCAGCACGCGGCGAAGGGCAGCGGACTGTGCCGGAGCGAGGTCTCCTGATATCATGCGGGCGAAGTGGTCGCAGGACGAACCTGACTGCGACGACGGCGGTGAAAAATCCGGTGGAGGTTCTGTGGTCAAGGCAGAAACCGTGTGGCCGGCCAATGGGGTCAGATGAGCGAGTGATATGCCGCGAGGAAGAACTTGCGTCGAGTAGCCAAATTGAGGATGGGAAAGGCGGTGCCGTTGTTTCTAACTGTCACCACCGTATAGGGTAGCGCGACGTTGCGTGTCCATGGCGACCTCAGGAATAGGGCAGGCAACGTAGTCGCCGTCGGGTAGGGGCGGAAAGGCTGACAGCTGGACGTATATTGCGGCTTGCGGAGGCAGTCGAAGAAACTCGACGGAGCGTAGCCGGGGTGGGCCGGCATCAACGTTGTCGGGGCACGAAGGAAGTTCTAGCCGGAGAAGGCCCGCGGAGCAGTCGATAAGGGCAGCGTGTAGTGGACAGAAAGTCGATTCCCAAGATGAGGTCATGGGGGTACTGTTCTAGAACAGCAAAAAGAACAGATGTGTGGCGACCAGAAATAGTGACGCGTGCAGTGCACATGCCAAGTACGGCAGGTGTACTCCCGTCGGCTACTCGGACGGTAGGTGAAGTCGCGGGCGTCAGGACTTTCTGGAGGCGGCGCCGGAGGCTCGAGCTCACTACAGAAATTTGTGCGCCGATATCAACAAGAGCGGTAACTGCCACACCATCAACCAGAACTTCAAGAAGGTTGCATCGGGTATAAGGGACAATCAGAGGATTTTCAGGCCGGGTCGTAAATGCAGCGTAACCTCCGGGGGCTGCACTGGCTAGTTTTCCGAGAGGCGGCCAAAGGGAGACCGAGAGCGGCGAGGTTGGGGCGAGCGGGACTGGCGGCGCTGGGGCGATGGTGAGCGGCTGATCCGGTTTTCCCTAGGAGGACGTTCAGCACTTGAGGCCTCAGGGCGGAACGACGGGGCATATGGTGCATGGTCCGGGCGATTGTAAGTGTTTGCGCGATAGGACGTGGGCCAGCGGCTGCGGCAATGGCGGGCGATGTGTCCAATCCTAGAGCACGTGAAGCAGATGGGCCGGTCATCAGGTGTGCGCCAATCGGCTGGATTTCGATAACGTGGCCTGAAGGTCGTGTTCGGTTTTGCAGCAGCGACGACAGGGGCGACCGGGTTGGTAGCAGTATGACCGTTATCAAAGGTGGGTAAAATGCCCATATTCGCGACCTCTTGGCGAACCACGGCCTGAATTAGCGAAATCGGAGCCAGGTTGTTGCTTTGCATACCGTCATGAGGTGTAACGGGTGCCATGGCCTCGAGTTCTCGACGGACGATCCTGGTGACGTTTTCTAGAGCTTGCGCTTGCCGAAGCGTGGCTAAACCTTCGCAGGAGGACGTGGCAGCCGTATTAGGAAGTCGGTCGAAGCGGTGAGTGATACGTTGACTTTTGGCCAGCTCAAAACGACGACATTCAGCGATGACCGACTCCACCGTTGAGCAGTTCTTACACAGTAGCAGATTGAATGCGTCATCGGCTATGCCTTTCAGTACGTGGCCCACTTTGTCCACTTCAGGCATGTCCTTGTCGACCTTGTGGCACAGACAACACGTCCTGAATATACGAGATGTACGGCTCCGTGGACGTCTGAGCACGAATTGCGAGCTCCTGCTTGGCCGCTAGTTGTCGTGCGATAGGTCTCCCAAATAGATCGCGTAATTTCTGCTTACAGACGTCCCAACTCGTCAGATCTGCCTCATGCGTCTCGAACCAGAGTAGCGCAGTGCCCCGCAAATAGAAGATGAGATTCGCCAGCATTATGGTCGGGTCCCACTTGTTGGTGCGGCTGACGCGCTCATACATTGCCAGCCATGCATCGACGTCCACGCCGCTGGTGCCGTTGAATGTCCCGGGATCACGAGGGTGCAAGAGAATGACCGGTGACGGGTCTTGCTCACACTGGGTCGCTTGGTCGGTCATTGTGGTGGCAGCAACGCGCCGTCCGCTGCGAAGATCCAGTTCCCGGTGTTGTAGCGAGCGTACCCCGCACGTCCACCAAAGATGTTACGGGGAGAATATATATACAATGGATATATTTACAGGGTAAGGCGCACAACGCTGCAGCAATCGTTCAGGGGAGCGCGTGCACACCAGAAAAACCACCCGTCGTCGTCGTCATCGTCCGAGCACCGAACCACAGGATCGCCGCTCGTGACAATATAAAGCTAATAGACCACTGATTAACTGCTCTACGTAATATACGGCCTGGGTAAATCCTTCTCTTCCGTTATTCTCAGCTAAAACAGTGGCTACCTCGAAGCAAGTTTCTGCCCCATATGTTATTACCGGTAGGGTGCGACGACTTTTCACGTTTCTTTTCCAGCATAGCCGTAAGCTGATGTTCATGAGTTTATAATGGCTACCCTATGCGCCCCAACCCATTTTTATTCTTTTCAAGACATTCTTCTTGTGATTCGCTCTCTTTGTGTCCCAATTTCTTGACAAATTTGATCTATGAGAAATTGGTATTGATAGGCGGAGTACCGTCTCACACTTCTGCGTTTTTATACGCAGACCCTTTCTTCGGCTTTGACTCTTGTGGTCTACAGTCATTTGCGCCTGTGATCGTCTATTGTGATGAACAGGGCAATATTCTCAATGAATCACAAGTTGATGAAATGATCCCAGTTGAACCTCAAAGACAGTCCTTCTCTGACCTAAATAAAGCATATGGCCATGGAAAAATAATTTCCTCGCCGAAAACCTCTGCTTAGCTTTTCTTTTGAAGAAAATTGCAAAGCGAAATATTTGTATATATTTGCTGAGCCATCCCCTCATCTAAGGTGACACTATCTCCACTGAATCGAACGCCAATAGGGAGTATAAAAAGCATAAAGAGAGGTTCATATTCCGTAGGCTTCTGAATTGCCTCTTTATTTGGAGGATCTGACTCAATAACATATGGGGCAGTGGGTTTTTTTAAAGCCGAAAATTTTTAGGAGTAAAAGTTAAATCTTGCCCTTATTGTACTCGACAATACCTTCTGCAGTTGTTTAGCTATGAAAAGCAAACCATAGTACGAAATATTTGAATTGCTAATCTATTTTTCACTCAATATTATGATAATGGCCTACTATTCGTGCCAGATATTTAATGGAATTGGCTACGTTTTCTTATATTATTAATATTTTAATGGCCACCAAACATCGTCTAGTATGCGCATAGTCACGATACAACGCGAATATATTGTCGAAAGTCAATTACAATATCGCGTAGTTTTATTAGTGCTTTTCTCTGGAACATGTGTTGCAAAGCCCTTCTAACGTAATCCGTAATGATGCATAAACGTTCTCTTTCTTGTTTCCCAATGTGTGTTCTCATTGCTAAATGGCTGTGCAGGGTGCTGTACACACTTTGATTCCGTAGTTGCTCTTATGCTTTGCGGAAATTGTGAATGATATGGCGCTTTTTAACTATGACTGCAACCATCTAGTTCCTTCGAATTCCCAACAATATTTCTGCTGAAATAGTTTAGGTGTTTTTAAACTATCACATGAGTCTGCAGCCTCCAATAAAAAATATTGTACTTACCACAATCACACAAACACAATTCTGGTTTTCAGTGCAAGTTAGGCCATAGGGAAACTGGCATGCCACCGTCCACCGCCGGTAGCAATCCTCATCTTTTCTCGCTGAGTAGACAAAAAAAAAACATTCGCACGAATGAAACTACCTTTGTATTTTGTACATTTCTTGTTTACTTTGCCTGTATGTACCTGTATGCTTTGGCAAGGAACAAACATTTGGTCATTATCACTTACCAAAGTCACAAAATACAATATAAATGTCTAGTAGTAAAACCGCTCAGTCGGAGCCCGTAGCGATTTTTTGTTTCATAGCGCGGGGCTGGGCTGAATAACTACTCAACAAGAAATGTTACAACATTGTGTAGCAGTGGTTCCCGAGTCATTACGGCACTAGTTGGCAATAACCACACTGAATTTACCACTCGATCAGTACACCACGCCACTCGGAGAGTAAAAATACCTCCGTCTTGAACGAAAGCTTTTTGAAATGTTGGACCCTAGGTGCCTGGAACTCCCTCCAACATTTCAATTGGCGTCTGAAATTTTAGACTTGCATAATGCCTCAGCTATCACTAAGCATTTGGCACCGCGATGCGATGATAATGTCGCTTGTGCCTGCGTGTGGCATTCGCAGAAAGCTGTTCGTAGCTGATTGTAACGAAGTACACAAATCCCTGCGACAGTTGCAGGTGTGAGGACATTCTCTCCACATCTGTGTCTTTCCCCGCTATGATAGCCAGCGTACTCTACGCCGCATCACTTTACATCAGCTAGAACAAAAAAAAAAAGACACATGCCGACAGTGCACTGACTCATAACTGAAGCTAATCGAAAAAAAGAACAGATAACAAAGAAGATGATGGTTTCTTGGCATCCCCTTTGAATCTATCTGGTGACAAATTTTCGTCTAGCCTGCTTGAGCTAATCAGATATGCTATACATGTTTTCCAGTCTAGCATTGTATCCACATCTCCTTAATATTTTTTCGCTCACTCTAAACTTCATTTACCTTGCAGAGTAACTATGCCTAGAACCTATCCGGCCCTATGGACATTTTCCTTTCTTTTTTTCCACCAATACTCTAAACAACTTTTGCGTATCTCGACTAATCATCGGTCGATGATTCTAACAAATTGAAATCCAAGTGCTTCTGCATCATTTACGTTACCTGCGGGTCTCGCTGAGTGTATTCGCACTTTATTTGGATGGGGTGAGTTGGCTCTAGATTTTGCTGCAGCAGACGCATGTTTCAACCTATCATGAATATTTGCTCCAGTATGCTTCCGTCCTAGGTTAAGGAACTGCCATTTCTGTTAGTGTACACATTTTTCCACCTAATTTCTCTCTTGTCATCTTTGTAAATTAAAGAATGGAGGTCGCCGGTCCAATCCCAACCGCGGTAGTCGCATTCCAATGGGGGCAGATGTGTGATTGCGTGGGGCATTGGTGTGCAATGTAATGGTTGCAAATAAATAATCGCCGGCTGTAAAAATAGCTTCAGGAGTTCCCCGTTACAACATGCCTGATAATGAGACCTTGGGCGCTATAACGTAAAGTGATTCCAAGCTGTTTTGATTCCAATTTCTGCAATCAGCTTCCACGATTGGTCAAAACATTTTCGAGCCACTCCCAACTTCGGCAGTCTGTCACGCGACGTCACGTAAAACGCGACAGCTCTCCTTGATATGACGTGTACACACTGATTATGCATGATTAAGCCGCACAAAAGGAAAATAATCATTCCTGATTCGACGCCTTTTCACCATAAGCCCTCTGCTTTCGGTGAAATATTTGCTGGTTACACCCACTTTGCCTGTCTGTCACGCGACCACACAAAACCGCGACAACTCACCACGCCAAAGTGACATGTACGCGAAAAAATGCATTAATATAGCCGAACAAAACTGAAGATTTTTCTGAATAGCCACACACAGCCCCGTTCCGAAAGGAATAGAAGGTGGCTGCCCGCCGATCGCTCAGGCCCTCGCTACTCGCACCTGCCGGGGAGCATGTATTTATTTGCGCACGATAAACCTTTTCGCGTGGCAGTAAAAAGTTATCGAGCCCTTTTGGCATGCATACGACATCACTGCCAACTCTTCCATGCTGAGGATCCGTTTTAGCGGCATTCTTATCCTTCCGTTGCACGCCGCCGCGATTTTCAACCAGCCACCGCAAGCCAAGTAAGGCGAAGCGGACCAATCGGAGAAGCCAGCACCACCCTCTTCATGCGGCTATCTATTTTCACTGTGCTGGCTCGGCCCCATCGAAACCCTCTCCACTAGAGCGTGCTCCTCGCCTCTTGTCAGCCAATTCGATAAGAAAAACCGCTGAGTGTAGACAATGTTATTGGTTTTGAAAATGAACAAAGTGACCTCCTATAAACGAGTAGTGTGTTTTATTGGGTTGTTCAGAGAATGCTGCGGGTCACCGCCAACGCTTTTGACGTCAGGCGTTTCGAATCAAAACCTTTCGGAATCATGTTACGTTATAGCCCCCCTTGTTTTTGTTACGTAATACCGTTTACTTGTATTTATTTTCCCCTGCGGGCTTGATAGTGAATAATACAAAACGTAACTTAAAACAAGGGTGTAGGAAAAGTTAAAATCACGAGGTTATATTAAACGACATGCTGCTGTGACCCCAGGCATGTTGGTACTTGTACGTTGTCTTCATGAATGAAGAAAAACAAGTGTGACAGCTTTACTTAACTCTCAAAACTTGTTGCATTGACCATAACGCGACCTATTCTGATAAAACAACAAAGAATCAATAATAAAGAGTATGCACCAAAATGTTTACACTAAAAAAGAAATTGTAACATTTTGCTCGCCAAAACCACAATCTGATTAGAGGTACGCCGTAAAAAGGGCGTCGGCATAATTTTGACTACCCCCATGCATTCAATGCATAGTACACAGGTGTTCTTGTTTTCCGCCCCCAACGGAGCGCAGACGCTGCGGTAGGAAGTCAAATATATTGGAATCGAAAATGTTGAACTGTCTAGAAATGAATAAGATTTTCAAAAGCTTTTTTTTCCCCAAGGAGCCGCGAATGAAAAGTTACATCTAGAATAGGCTTACATTTTAACTAAAATATACAACCTACTTCGGCGGGATGAGTCTGCGACTGCTAAAGCCTGTCTGTGATTGTATATATTTCGAATTCCCCAACCTGACATTACTATGCCATAGAAAAAGTAGGTTGAATACATCACAAAGAAGATGAAGTCTGCAATTATTTATGTAATCGAGCTTATTATTTCTGTACTATCGCCCAGTTATGTATCACTTTTAAATCTTATATGTAATATTTATTCGTATATAATGTCTAAATATTACATTTTCCTTTGACCGCAGCCGTCTCACTTGACAAGCCGACCTATAACTGCAGGGTTCTTGTGCGGCTCCCCCTAACAGGCGTTCATAACTTTTTTTTTCATTTTTTTGGAAGGTGGCGCGGGGACGCTGGTAAACTACAAGTCCGTGGTCCTCACTGTGTGCGATTGCGGCTGTCGTAGTAAATGAGTTCACAGTCAAAAAATCATCGAAGTCTTTTTGTAGATTTCACTTCAAGCGCGGGTTTTCAACTGATTTCCGGCTGTACTATTTCCTAGCGACATCTGTCAAATCACCATATTTTCACAATTTAGTTGGAAGTTAGCTTTGGCCCCGTTTTTGCTATATTTCGTGCTATTCATTCTTGGAGCGTAGTCGTTTATTACTACTTGTTGGGCTAGTTCGTTCGTACTCATTATGGCATAATAGGACGCAAAGACAAATTGAATCAATACCAGTACCATAACGCTACAGGAAACAACGTTAATCAAAACTATACTTATTTATTGTAGGTAAGATCACTTTCATATTACCGTAAGACCAGCTTGCGCAAATATAATTTTCTGCACTGCCATGAAACTACATAGACGGAAATGCGGAATTGCGCCCTATTTTACAATACAATGATGGGCTTCTTGTTCAGAGCAGCGGAGAGCCACTGTGGTGCCCACAATGAAAACATCATGTTGATTGTAATTCATTACGTGTCCGTTTACTCATTTCACTCCAAAAACTAAATTACATCTCCGTAGTTCCATTTTAGTCAACAAAAGTTCTTCCACACCTTCAAAGCTTCCTTGTGAATGTGATCTTGTCTGCTACGAAAAAAAAAATATTAGTTTTGACTGACACTCTTTGTTATCATATTCCTGTCCATGTATTACTTCAAATTGTTTTCACATCGTATTACACCGTAACAACATTGTAATTTCCATTCCGTCGTCATTGCCACGCCCCATCATCATTTTGTCGTCGTGATTCTCTTCTCTTCTCAGTCTGTGCAAGAATATCTCCAAGGCACACTTATACTCATGTCGTTTGATCAGCAAAGTACTTCCCAATGCGCTCATGAATGGCGTTCACTAAGTGTCACCTAATAACCCTAATAATAAGAAGAAGTGTTGGTAGCTACATATCGACTATATTGTTAGGTGTACCTGAAATATATTGTTACAGGAAGAAAGCAGGCCCAGAAGTGTAGAAGAATGTATATTTACAAGCTATGTATATGGCGTTCAGGCAGCAGCTAGAGTCTTCGTCTTCCTCTCTTCAGTGTGCCGTTCTTCTTTCCCTTCACCGTAACATCACCCTCCCGGTGGGTTAGCTCCGTCCCGATGCAGGTTATAGAGCCTCACCTAATGGGGAGACATAGGGCTTGAGCCTGGCGACGTGAACAAGACCGATGGTGACATTGGGAGACACTGAAGGCTGATCGACAGGGGTGATCTTGTATGTCACGTCGGACAGTTGTCGTAAGATCTGGTATGGACCAGAATAACGGGAAAGAAGTTTCTCCGACAAGCCGACGCGACATGAAGGCGTCCAGAGAAGGACAAGGGAACCAGGTGAAAAATGGTGGTCTCGGTGCCGAAGGTCGTAACGTCACTTTTGAGAAGCTTGCGAGAGTGTGAAGCGATGACGGGCGACCTCTCGGGCCTGGGCTGCTAAGGCAATAGCATCGCGAGCATAACCAGTGCTGGGTGATTGTACTGCGGAAGGTAGCAATATGTCGAATGGCTAGGTGGGGTCGCGGCCACACAAAAGGTAAAAGGGTGAGAATCTGGCAGTGTAGTGTCGTGACGGAACGAGTTGTATGCGAAAGTGATGTATGGTAAAGCGACGTCCCAGTCGCGGTGACTGTCGGAAACGTACATGGCCAGCATTTCAGTTAGTGTGCGGTTGAGTCGTTCGGTGAGGTCGTTTGTTTGAGGGTTGTATGCGGTAGCAAGCTGGTGTTCTGTAGAACAGGAGCGGAGCAGATCATCGACGACCTTCGATAGAAAGTAGCGGCCGCGATCCGAGAGTAACTGGCGAGGGGCGCCGTGGTGCAGGATGACGTCGTATAGTAGAAGTCGGCGACATCTGTAGCCCAGATAGTTGGCATCGCTCGTGCGATGGCAGATCTTTTGGCATAATCTGTTCCTACAGCAATCCATTTGTTTCCTTTCATGGAAATTGGAAAGGCGCCAAAGAGGTCGAGACCCACATGGAAGAAGGACTCTGTAGGGATATCAATTGGTACAAGGAAACCAGCAGGACATACGCAGGGTGAAGCACAAGTTGTTGCATCGGCAGGAAGCGGCAGATCCAGCTGTACAACACCTGCGGAGCAGTCAATTTGGGCAGTCTGTTTCGATACCCCGCACCTCTACCAAAATGTTACAGGAAGAAAGCAGGCCCACGAGTGCAGAAGAATGTATATTTACAAGCGATGTATATGGCGTTCAGGCAACGGCTAAAGTCTTCGTCTTCCTCTCTTTAGTGTCCCCTTCTTCTTTCCCTTCACCGTATCAATATATATATATATATATATATATATATATATATATAGCTACCACTACTTTTTCAACATGCTATGGTTTCATTTCAGTTTGCTTAAAGTGAACTCATTGGCGTGTAAAGAGTAAGTTGCTCAGATTAGTATGTGTGAGACCAGATGTGCACCAAGTGAAAAATTGGGCTGGGCATACATTTGGGCCATTTGCATCTGCCGTTTTATTTATGCAGGTCACAGAAGCCAGAATTAACTGCTAGGTTACAAATTACAGTTTTCGAATAATGATCAACACCGTTCAACTAATAGGGTTTATAAGGTACGCGAGTAATAAAGTGGTAGTTTGCAACATAAGGCTTTTATCGTACCAAAATAAATCTTATGTGATAATTTTTGTCATATAAGTATGGTTCTACATCAGTATGTGTCAGATAGCTATTTTTATACATCAGATTGCAGTAGGGCACAATTTTCCCCCACCGCAATTTTCTCAATGCAAAATTGTGTCAATAGTTCTTTAGAGTTTTTGAGCTATGCAGAAAGCATAAAAATGCATACGAGTTATAGAGGGAAGCAATAAAACGTGCAATCTGCACGGACACTGCCCGTCACACTCTGGTTGTCTTATAAGACCATTTTCGAGCGATTGTTATTTGAAGGTACAGTCTTGGAATGTTGTCGCACATAGGGCGAACATTTGCAGCTGTTGCCCAGAAGCCACAATTTTTTCTTCCACGTGTCTTCTTTCTCAAGCGTGGTGAAAATGAATCCGACGTGACTGCTTCATCCGCTATAATGTGAAAACATCCGCCCCCCCCCCCCCCCCCCCCACCCCACACACACACACATTATGGATCCGTCTCGCAGCACTGACCTTACCAGCACATTTTGTATCAGTCTAAAGTATACTTGTTACGCGTATGCAAAGTTAGTTCTGCGGAAGCCCGCAAGGTGAAGGGATGTTGAAGGAAGAAAAAATTGTCATCCACCTGACTTGTAGAAAGAAGACACTTACTGCAAACTTTGTAGGTACCATTGTCCTTAAAGAAACAGTTCTTCCGTTGACCATCTGGACAACTGATTCCGGTACATTGGTGTTCCAAGCCTATAAAGGTTAATTATAGCAGGTTATTTTGAGAACATAATTGGCCGGCCATTAGCTGTAGCTGCAATTATTTACAAGTTATATTTCTAACAATGTATTCAACCTAAAACTCACCTAATGTTATGTATAATATTAGAAAATGAATTTCTCTGAATTTACCAGGCTAAAAACGACAATTTATCATACAGTTGTTCAACGCAAGTAGTGTTATATGTAGAAATAAACTAGGAAGGCGCTATAATTCTAAGATTATGCATTGATTTAATACTTTCATGACAGCTTTTAGCTGGCCTCGTTGGAAAATGCGCAAATATTCAGTAAGAAAATAGGTATTTTCTAGACTATTACAATAAATCCAAGACAATCCGTGGATGACTAGAGAAATTATCCATTTACGCCGTAGGCTAAAACGGGCTAAAAAACAGAAGAAATCCCCTAGCTTAATTTCTGACCTAAAAGACAAGCTGATTACTAAACATTCCGATGCAAAAGTTAGATATTTCACTAAACCATTGCCTGACTTCTTGATAAAAAGCCCAGAAAAATTCTGGCGGTTTTTAGAAGAGAGAAATGCTGTACCGCGTGAAATATTCGTTGACGGTTGTCTCGTGAATGATGCCCCAAAATTGCTGAGCAGTTTACCCATTATTTATGTTCTGTATTTACTGCTTCCGAGCACGAGGCAACGCATGATAACTCTCTTCCAGTAATGTCTCCTGATTTTATAAGATACGAAGGTGTACTGTGTTTGCTACTTAATCTGAAAACGAAATCCTCAGCTGGTCCGGATAATATTCCAAACACATTTTTGCGCAGGTATGCCGAACCAGTTGCACATATTTTGACACATGTTTTCCGTCTTTCCTTCGAAAACTCTTAATTCCTGATGATTGGCGTACGGCACGTGTAGTGCCAGTGTTTAAAAAAGGTGATCGTCTGAGCGTCGGAAACTACAGGCCTATTTCTTTAACTTGCACGTCATGTAAGCTATTAGAATACATAGTCGCACATTACATCACCTCCTTTCTTGAAGAAAACAACTATCTGTCACCTTTCCAGCATGGGTTTACGAAGCAATTATCAACAACAACACAACTGGTCACAACAATTCACGAGTTCGCAGCATCGCTTGATACGGGAAATCAAATTGATGCTATATTCTTGGATTTTAGTAGGGCATTCAACCTCGTCACGCACAGCAAACTAATTTCGAAATAGCAAGGCATAGGCCTACCTGTTAATTTGATTAACTGGATTCGTTCCTACCTTTCTGATCGTAAGCAATATGTGCAAGTGAGCGAATACGCGTCTAGCGTCCGGGTTGTTACATCAGGAGTCCCTCAAGGTAGCGTTTTGGGACCTGTTCTTTTTTAGTATACATAAATGACATTGTTACCTCAATAGATACGTCAAAATATGTATAAAGCTTTTTGCAGATGACTGCATAGTTTTTAAAACCGTTAACACTCCCAGTGATCAACAATGCCTACAATGTAACCTCTGTGCCGTTTCAAAATGGTGTAATGACTGGTCTATGAAACTAAATAGTGATAAATCAGTCTTCATGCGCATTACACATAATTTAATTAATTTAATTACACATATTCTCTCAATAATTGTCCTTTGACTGAGGTTGATGAGTATAAATATTTAGGTATCACGATTACAAACCGCCTAACATGGTCAAGTCATATTACTAAAACATGCTCATCCGCTTCTAAAAAGCTCGGTTTCTTGAGGCACAAACTAAAAACAGCTCCGTCAGAAATAAAACTACTGGCATATAATGCTTTTATAAGACCTAAATTAGATTACGCTAGTGTCGTTTGGGATCCATATCTCAAGAAAGATATTAGGAAACTTAAGATGGTGCAACGAAAAGCTGTCCGTTTTATATTTAATGCTTACCAAAGAAACAACTTGCCGTCAACACTCATGGCTAGTAATAATATCCCTGTTTTACAACACCGAAGAGCAGTTGCTAGGCTGAAATTTCTCCACTCACTGTATTTTGGTAAATTTAACATTAAACCTGAAGCCTACTTAACACACCGAATTTCTAGGCAAACTAGACATACACATGCTCATACTCTTGAACCCTACTTTGCGCGCACAAGTTTTTTTATGTATTCTTTTTTTCCTCGGACCATAAATGAATGGAATGCGTTACCGTTGGAAGCAATTTATGATGGGGATAATCCTGATTTTGAGAGATGTGTACCTTTCTGTTTGTGACCACACAGTATAAACTGTGCTGTTTTTTATATTGCGTATTTGTTTGGTTGTGCATTGCACTTTGCTTAATCCTGTTACCTTTTCATTATAATTATGGATTTTACAGTGTTCTACCACTTCGCTGCGTTCTTGTGTTTCATGTTTTGTGTTCCTTGAATTTCTTTTGGCAATGGCTTTTGTTATGCCCCCCTGCTTGGTCTTTCGACTGCAGTATTTTGTAAATAAAATAAAATAAAATCTGCTTGAAAATTCCAGTGAGTTTGTGTGCCCTTTAACAAACCAACGTAACATTTCAATCACAAATATTTATGGTTGTTTTGGCAGGAAAGCAACAATTGTTGCTATGTGTGAAATAGTGGACTACAAAAATTTGTTTGATGAAGAGAAAACAAATTCGGTGTTAGCATTAGTGTGCACAGCTTATACAGTTTTGTATCACTAATATTATGATGAATATCGATCAACTAGAACGATATTACTGCTCACGTCCTCATTCATAATACCCATAGACATTTCAGCGCCACCAACAGGTCTTTCACGTGTTAACACCTCCGTTATACCAACTCCTCATGTATATTAGCTTAGTAAAAAAAAGAAAATCGGCAATATGTTACGCTCCTGTGCCACGTCAAGTTGCACACGTGGTAATGCATTAAGTTGTATGATCGGAGGGGTCAGACTTCCGGCAAAACTAAACGAGCCGCATTAAGTGAACGTACTGCGCTGTCGTTCGACCTCCTCAACGACACATGCAAGCCCCTAATGAACTACCTAAAGGTTCTGTCGTTGTTTCTTTCGTTCTCTCTATCTTTCAGTCTTTCTTCATTTCTTACTTTCGTTCCTGTTTTCACTGTTTATTTCTTTCCTTCGTTCTTTATTTCGTCTCTTCATTCACATTCAGCCATTGCATCCTTGCTTGCTTACGGGGGTATGAGCCGTTCCTGATGACGATATTTTGTGCATAATATGTTTTGCATCATTGGACTAGACGCCGCTTTTTTCTGGTATGAGCCATTGCAACGAGCCACCTAAGGCTTTCGCCTTCACAAATAATTATGTCTGAAATTATATTTACGCATGTTTTATTGATATAGATAGCGCATATGAGATTAATGGCTAATAGCAACGGCTCAGTGAAAATAAAGGTGAATGCTTCGACGCAAGGAAGCGCTGACTTGTTGCATGCCTATTGTCTCTGGAGCTAACACCTTATACTGCCCACCTTTTACTGCACAGTAACAAAATGCCATGCCTGAGGATTCCCAATACATTTGCTTTAATGACAGGAAACAAAACAAAAATAGAAAAAGGAATATAAAAACAAGAAATAAGAAAGACCTTATCTAAAAAAAAGGCTGTGGAGGCCTCGGTCACCCAATTTGTTTCTGCTTTTTGCATACTACAAGCTTCATTTATTTTGCGTGGCGATTGATCTAGGTGGCGAAGTAGAAGTTTGACTCACGCGAATTCTACAGTAGACCCACAGTCACGCATTACATTGACAAGTATGAGGAACACGCTGAGCGTTTTAAGCATGCTGTGGCACTGCCTAATACGCACATTGAAATAGCATCGTGTTTCTGCCACGTACACGTCACCGCACGTGAGCGGGTTATATAGACAAAAACAGTGGCGAAACGAACACAACTTCTTAGCGCGCCTTGCAGGGCTGCCATCTTTTGCCTTGTTCAACATGCTCTAGCAATGGTGCGCAGACGGCACCCGCTTTTACAGCGTAGCTGTATAGCTATGCCTCTCAATGGGGCTGTCGTCTCCGTGGGCAAACACTCGGGAGGCATGCGCCGTCTGCGCTGATGGGTTGCTTGCTTCACCAGCAGATGATGCTCGCCTCTGCTGTGCCCCCTGAATAAAATAAAAGCTAGCGCCATTCTTTCATCTTGCGGCCACGAATGCTGCGAGGAGCCTGAGAGGAGGCAGGAGAGAAGGTCTGCGTCTCCCAATTGGATGAGCGCCGTCATGTGGTATTTCACGCGCCCTTTTATCTACATTTTTTCCTTCTTTTCCGAGTCTCTGCGCACTCACCACCATAACAGTCGGCTGTCGAGTTGATTCGGCTGATGCTACAGTGTACTAGAAGGCTTTGAAAAGCTTCTATAACACTCTAGGCGAGGCATTCGCAAGGGATTTAACATGTGTTCGGCTAAGTTTCGTGGCTACCCGCATCGTTTTAGATTAAGGATTGCTTTTAAGGGTACTGAAGGGGCAAACATGTACGAACCGAGCTTTTTTATTTGTTCACGGGGTACGCAGCTGAGGCATGGGTAAGCTTAAGCACAGTGATATTTCCGCGAGGGTTGCTTTCGCGGTTCCCATTCAGATTTTATTTTTATTGCTTACCCAATCGTCAACAAGTGTACGTAGCTATGGCGTGCATAGGCTATCTGCTGTCGTATATCATGCTAAAAATGTAGCACGCGTAATTATTGTACTGCTGATAGTGCGTTGCTTTGTCAGCCCAAGCTTTTGCCAGACGCTGCAACTTTATTTTGCGAGGACAAGCTGTTCTTGAAATGGGTAAATGATTTTGACTGTCGTGAGCAGGATTTCTCCCCTTTACCGTCTTGGCAGAATGAAGTGGTGCAGTAATAACGGTTTTAAAGCTAGTTTGTGTGCTCATATTGATGTGCAAACTGGGAGAAAGAAAAAAACGGGAGAGGGGGCGAGACCCCCACTATATCTCAGATTATCAGCAGATATATATTGGGAAAACGTATTATATATATATATATATATATATATATATATAATATACAATCTGACTGTTGGATGCTAATACGCGGAGCACGCGTTCGGATGAATGAAAACGTGATCGTTCCGCACATGTTCTACATGGGTCAGCTTTGCCCTATTTTCAAAACTCTTTTAGTTTTCGTGTTTCTGCAGCCTGTGTTTGTGTATATATTCATGTGTCTTCCAGTTATATACCTGTTGATAGTCTGCGCTCGTGTTTGTCTAGTCATGTGCCGCGTTTATTTTTTTTAATATTATTTTTGCGCAGGATCCAAGAAGTCAGGCAATGTGATGCAAATGTTCGCAAAGTGGGGTTCATCAGTTTTTAGACAGACTGGTCAACAGGTGATCTTAAACATCCGGCTGCAGCAACACACGGCATATTCACCAGAGGGAGAACCATTGCAAAGCGTTTTACATTCGCGTTGCAGCGCACAAGGCCCACATTGGTTAGGTGCTCATGGATGGAAACCATTTAGAAGTGTAACTTTCGTCCTCGCATACGCTTTGCTTACAAATAAAGTGCAGGTTCCACTGTGATGTTTGCACTTGAGAGCCAGGTGCCCCGTTTGTCATCAAGGCGTAGGACCAGTTTCAGTGCGTACTGAGGTGCCAGTTTTGTGACGAAATGACAATAGTAGAGGTGCTCCGCGTTGTTCGCGTACATCAGCGCTCGCATTATTCAGGCGAATATGCCACGCCACTTATGTTCGGTCATCACGGGGCTAAAAACTTTAAATTATGAAGCTGCACAAGCTTGACACATGCCAGCCGATTGCGTACAAGCAGGTATACACATACGCACTTTCGAGCAGCGCAAACACATCGACCTGTCGAATCAGTAGGGGCTAAATAGTGCTACTCACACGCAAACGCATCGCCTTTCGCGTGTACCGGCGAAAGCTTTACTTCATCGCAGTCCTTTCACGCCGGGCAAATGTCCTTAGATAGCTAAATTAACAATGTGATCAATGAAATATAAATTACTAGCGAAGCGACTTGATATGTGCAAGCCGAGACACTGTTTTGCCCGCAGGTACACTGGTCATAGGTGACATAACGCTCAAATAAATCTCCGTCAACGTTCTCCAGCATTTGGCCAACCCTGAGAAACTGTATCACCACCCACCCACCACATTTCGAAGGATAGAGGCGGTTCTTCTGTGCCGAGCCTAGACTGGCCAGCTTCTGTTACCAGCAAGGCTACACCTCATCAACCCGCAATCAAACCCGACCTCTAAGGGCCCGGCATGCCAGGTCAAAGGTACGGCCGAACATCTGTGGAGCTGCTCAGCCTTTGACACGATCCGACAAATGACACTTCACTCTCTGGGCGGGAACCGACCTGGCACCCTGCAGGAGTTGCTCGACCCGCCATCGAACATCGGGCCCAAGGACTCACTGCAGCTTTGGCGTGCTTTTTTGGACTTCTTCAGAGAAGAGAAAGGGCCTGACCACCTCTTTGCTGAGCCGACCTCAGAACGACTCAACCTGGAGGAAGGAAGCACCGGTCCCCTTCCCCCACCCCCATGGAGCACCCCTTTTCTGCCGCAAGGTTTTACCTAATAAATGCAGAAAAGCTCTTGCAGGTAAAGGAACATCCTGCACATTGTGTACGCATTACTGTTTACAATATTGTTTACAATTTTGTACGTATTATTGGCGAGACAAAGTGCTCTGATTCCTGTGCTAGTACTCGACACTGAAAGTAATTTGTCCTCGAAACTAGCCTCAAAAAGATTCTTACTAGAAACAGGCCGCTGATCCGAAGTGGCAAAGGAAGTGCGCAGTTACTCAGCCGAACAAGCACAAAAATTATGTACTTCTGCCATTTACATAGCGTTCCGCGATCGCTCCTAGCACAGCACACAATAAACAAGCCTAAAATATGGTAAAAATTTATGCACAAACACCCAACAACAGTTTTTAATATATCACCTCGCGTAACCCTATTGGCGAAGCCCGCGCGCCCCGGAGCGAACGAGGAAAATGTGAGAGCGAGCGACGAGCGAGAGCGCGAGTGGCGAGGAGACCAGGAGAAGGAGACGCCAGGCGCGGAGGAATTTCGCTACCTTTAGCTTTATTCGGAGAGCTTACGTATCCGGGGCAGCGGCGCCATCAGTGGAAGGCGCGCGCCGCATGCGCTGCTGCGTTCCTTGCAACACCAGCACATGGCTGCTCACCTCCGGGCATCCGGGGTAGCTGCGGCACCAGCCGTGCAGCGAAGAGAAAACGAAAGAACCTGAAAGCTCGTCTTCACGCATAGCGTTTGCCGCATGCGCCTCCGGCTACCATTACGGTTGCATAAGCTGCAGTTGCCAGGAAGCGGTAACAGTAGCATATGAAGCAGATAGTGAGGTAACTACAGTTTCTTACGAAAAAGAAGAACTCGCCTAGCAAGTGATTTGTGTTTTGACAGTGCTATGGGAAGGCAACGTATAGCGAGGACTCCTGAAGAGCAGCGTGCATTCGAGGCGCGGAGAAAGCGTGGTTAAGTGAATTTCTCTTCTCTCTGGCCCACTCTGTATTTGCACAAAGTAGCGGCTGCAAGCCAAGTCGTAG
Organism: Dermacentor silvarum; assembly: GCF_013339745.2. Taxonomy (NCBI): domain Eukaryota; kingdom Metazoa; phylum Arthropoda; class Arachnida; order Ixodida; family Ixodidae; genus Dermacentor; species Dermacentor silvarum. The sequence goes on from NC_051160.1 coordinate 49,343,764, forward strand.
GCTGGCTCAAACGTCTTAGGCTAACAATACGTAAAGTGCATATGAATTCCTTCATGTGAAAAATTTCCAGCCACGTCACAATGGCTAATCGTTCTAGTCATTTACAGCTTCACTGTCCAAGCACCTTCACATCCTAGATTGGAGACTATTTTTTTTGCTGCCTTTATTAAACTTATAGATGCCACGCCGAAACACATATCCACATTTTTAACCTATGGGGTATCTGAGGGACGTAGTAAATAAATCAAACCAATTTTTCTATTGTTCGTTTCTTTTGGTGCTATATTTTTACCGCCAACCCATAAGAGGAAGCTGATATATCCACACGGGCTTATCATGTGCTAAAACAGTACACAATCTGGGTACCGGGATTTCTTTTAGCCTCCAATATTTGCTTTTACTCTGTCAACCATATTGTGCTAGCACGTCTAGGTTATCAAATGAGGTCATTGATTGGATAACCTCGATGTGCTAACACAACATGGCCGTCAGAGTAAAAACCAATATTGCCAAGTAGAAAAATAAGAAAATCCTGGTAGCCAGATTGTGTACTGTTTTTTGGCCAGTGAGAGGCTGGTAAAAGCTCTGATTGTGAGCCCCATTACGTACTCGACACGATATATAAATTTCGGCAATTCATCACAATGTGATAAATAAGCTGCGCATTACTGTGCTTCTAATGAAAAGCCCGAGGAATGCTTATGGATGCTTCCATAGTGCGCCACACTTATTCCTATCCTCTTCTCCATTCACACCATCGAGAAATAACTGCCAACCCATAATTTAAACATATAAGGGTGCATTGCACTTTGTACACCCCTTTATAACACTTGTATGAACCACCTTTTTTATGTTCGACGAAACATACTTAGAGGCTTTGGTGTCGCCTCTATCACCACCTTTCTCAATAAGTGTTCTCGACGCAAAAACCAGCCCGCTCTCACATTTATGCACTCATCTTCATACCTGATGTTCTTAGCAAACTGCGCTGGCTAGTTGCTTCAAATATTCCTCCCTGAAACTCAGTAAGCGAGCGTTTAACATTCCTAATGCTTCCGCTATGCTCGAGCTATATCAGTCAATATTCAGAGTGCTAGTGTTTCTCAATTTATAGATGTGATGACCCTGTAATTGAATGGCAATTTTAACTCATGCATTCTCATGTATTCAGAAGTGCTTAATGCACTGTTTAGGTATAATAGAAAAATCAGGTAGATTTTGTCCTGGTGTGTTCACACATCCTTATTAACGCATTGCTTTGTGTATGATGTAATTGCCTGAACAAAGCTAGGAAATTCCTGCTGACAATATTTAATTCCGAGCACCTGATAACATGTAACGTAAGCGCTGCTTGTGAAATAAATGTTCCTAGTAGACGTCATCAGGTGAAATACTCTTAAGATTCACTTGCCTGAAAGTACAGCAGCAAAGAAACCAAGAAGAACACAGGCTAGGCAGAGGCCCTCCCTGAGCATGTTTGCCTAGGCATAAAGAAGACGGGCACGTAATTTATGTCTAATGTATGTCATTATATTTTTCGCTATTACTTAGCAAGAAATCCCTTTATTATCACCTGTTAAACATCAAAGGTAAGCTAGTCAACTGAGCGTGAGAGCCTGCAAGCATTTCTGCAATGAAATATATATCTAATAGCTATACTAGTCGACTAAAGGCTCACAGCGCCTCGAACAATCTCGGCCTTTGTGAACTAGATGACAATGTTGTCTAAAAAGCAGTTTCAGAATTTCTAACCATGCATGTGTATGCAGCATTTATGGATCAGAGACTGATGGTCTACATTTAACTAAGAAGGTGCTAAGGACACAACCACAAAAAATTGTAAGGCGTACCTTGCTATGTCCTATGTTTTATAGTATACGGATGCAGAGCGATTCCCGTCGCTGAAATTGCTGACGCCCTCGGCTTGCAGAAGGTTGCTTCTTCTTTCCCAGCGAATGCAATTCTCCTGTAGGTCAAATGATTTTAAAACGCAGAACGGATGTTCCATTAAGTTGGTTGCCACACAATACTTATGCACAAGGCATAAGTACTTATTTTCCGACAGAAAGCATTTGGAAGCAATAAAAAAGTCTGAGGCTGGTAATTTATTCCTTTTCAATGGCCCATTTTAGAAAGAATATCCTGCAAGAAATGTTCAGGCCAGAACTCCGGTCGTCTCCACATTTCCTAGGTCGACAGCATTGTATTATACGCGTAGTAACCACACGTGCCTACCATGCTCCTACTCGTTCTCTTACTCCACATATTAAAATTTTATTCGTTTCAGCGTACAACATAACAATACCCCAATCCAAGAATGTCGTAGGAGGTGTAAAGCTATTGCTTGAGCCGCCTTTCTAGTGTCAAATAATAAAGAATGCGTTTTTATGGAACAATAATGAAATATGTATTTAGAATAGGACACAGATACAAAGTCATCATTATCATCATCATGAGCCTATATTTTATGTCCAGTGCAGGACGAAGCGATCTCCAATAACCCCTGTCTTGCGCTAGGGTAATCAAACTTGCGCCTGCAAACTTCCTAACTTCATCATCCCATCTGGTTTTCTGCCGACCTCGACTGCGCTTCCCTTCTCTTGGTATCCATTCTGTAACCCTAATGGTCCAACGCTTATCCATCCTACGCATTACATGGCTTGCCCAGCTCCATTTATTCCGGAGACGAACAATGGAGACAAATTACAGCAAATGATTGAGGACCTCAATCGAGAAAGTGTAAGAATTGGGTTGAAGATGAATATGCAGAAGACAAATATAACGTTCAATAGCCTGGCAAGGAAACAAGAATTCAGGATCGCCAGTAAGCCTCTAGAGTCAGTAAAGGAGTACGTTTATCTAAGTCAATTACTCACAGGGCACCCTGATCACGAGAAAGAAATTCACAGAAGAATAAAATTGGGTTGGAGTGCATACGGCAGGCATTGCCAAATCCGGACTGGAAGCTTACCACTGTCGCTGAAAAGAAAAGTGTGCAATCATTGCATTCTACCGGTGCTAACATATGAAGCAGAAACTTGAAGGTTAACAAAGAAGCTCGAGAACAAGTTAAGGACCGCGCAAAGAGCGATGGAACGAAAAATCTTATGACTAACGTTAAGAGACAGGAAGAGAGCGGTGTGGATCAGAGAACAAACGGGGATAGCCTATATTCTAGTTGACATTAAGATAGAAAGTACACCGCACCACAAAGACGCTCCAAGGGTACTAAGCGCATGATATCACATAACCACTGAAAATGTGCTTTTCATTTTTCTTTGAAAGGATGGTTATGAAAATTGTATTTTTCTACTTATGGTATTTGGTAGAATGCGTATTGTGGAAAACGCATACGTGGAAAACCATACTCTTGAAGGTTATTGTATGAAGTTGAAGCTATTAAAAAATGGAGGTGTAGAAAGGAGGTGACACGTTGATGGGTGATGCCGAGCAGCAATGAAAAAGAAAAACAGAAAACACTTTGCGCCGGTAATTTTCAGAGATGTGAATTTCTCTATGATATATGGCAAAATGGAATGCTGTGAATATTGTGAAGCTTGACAGCAAGAAATGGTACTTTTGATAATGCACTCTTCTTCCATGGTTACCAACGAGAGAAATAATGAAGGAACACTGCCAGCCTAGGATAACGACAACAATAAATCAGACAATGGTAAAAGCATAATCGAAAAGACCTATTTGGAGACTCAGAGAAAAACATTTCGCGGTAAGAAACGAACGGAAAACTAGAACAGCAGTGCGTTATTCTAGCAGACACTGGGCAGGGTTATCCGCAGGCGCGTGAAACACCGTAGGAAACGTAATAATAGTAACAATTTTTCTGAAGAGCACGGCTCGAGATTTGTGCTCCGAGCAAAAGGGGGTGGAAAACGAGAACGGAATGAGGATTCAGGACAACGATCAATATCGGTTTCTGCGGCTACACAGAATGTCTTGAAATACATAACCTATTCCGAGTGTGCATTGCAGGAACTTACGATTCCGACGCGTGCTCAATTTGGACCATATTAGCGCTACGACACATCTCTTGTGCGTTCTGCCTTGAAATATTCTATTATGGGCTCGCGCTAAGACTCACAACAGTGCATTTAGGGACTAGAAAACGTTCAAGGCGAAGCACTATCATTTATTTCCAAGTTAGTATTATCGTTCAAATACCTTACGTTTAGTACATGCAGGTGTTTCGTTGTGCACGCTCCGAAAGCGCTATCACTGACGTTGTGAAACAGCCGTGTGTTTTGTAACTTTTCTTACAGATATTGCGCTTTTTTGCTTTTTTTGTGTTTGTTTCCGGGTCTTTATTGAAAAACGTGCATTACGACCTTTTTGGGTACGCGGAAGTGTGTGGTATTAAATTGTTTTTTTAGTATTTGATGAACCTTTCGCAACTGCAGAATGGCAAACGAAAAAGAAAAATGGAACCAAGAACCCGAAAACGTTGCTTAAAAAGTAGCAATGGATATATTCAGCTGAATAACAAAAGCGCACGTAAGGAAATATGTTATCTGTCTGAAAAACTCGTGTATTTACGAGTCCAACCGGTATACAACATAATTTTTGGCACAAGAAAATCAGGGAAGACGCAAGTTGTATTTCGTTTATTACAGCACTCGGGGACTGTTACACAACATATAATATTTCGGACAAGAAAATTGGGGAAGAAACAAAATGTATTTCGTTTATTACAGCACTCGGAGGAAGTCTCTGATATGGTGATTATTTGGCACCTTAATTGTCGCCGTCCTCGTTGGTTGCACTGTCGGGACAGAGTATCTTGCCAAAGAAAATACGGCAGTATAGTGATAGCTATAGCGTCTCCTCTTGTTTGCAAACGTGATGGTAATAGTGCTTATGATGAAACCGGAAATAAAGATCTTAGATAAAGTATTTGTTTGGTGCCGCATAAATTACAAGGAACAAGTTTGGCATGCTGTATATTGGATAAAACCTCGTAACATACGGCGCTGTTTACAACAATATATGTTTTCGTAAAAAACCTGGTTAGCTGGTTTAGTTAGAAGGCTTTTCGAAATTAAATCTTAGTGACGGGCGATGTTGTCTCATAGTAGCACAATAAACGTCCCTCTCTTAAGGTCTTAGGCACAAGAAAATCTGCCATTTCTTGTTGAAAAGTAATACTTAACCTACAGGAAGCGCGTCAAAGCACATATTCAGAAAATACAAACCACTGACGCCTTATTACGTCCCACAGATTGCGTTGCACAAACCAAACCATGTGCATAATTTTGATGTTATTAGTACTCAAGCGGCATCTCCTATTTATATTGCCTTCGAGAACAATTCATTAATGACATGCTTGCTAATTGCATAGTGGTCAACTTTGTTAATACGTCTTTTGGTGGTCCGATGAATTGCTTCACCCCTCCCGTGGTAGAAAGAAAAAAATTAGTTTTTTGTTACTTTTGCTGCGAAGCTCTTAAGGGGAGTTCTAGAACGCTTTCTTGGGGATGATGTGGTCGGTATGAAATATATGGGAAGGAGAAGGACCGCGATCCGGTTGTATGACCAGACCGTCATTGAGAATGAACGATGTGACGCCGGTGTCGGTGTCAAATTGTAAATAACTGCGTACAAGAAAACAGCCTGTATACAGGAACATGTACTATACAGAAAGCTAAAGAATGCCAAACTCAGATGTTGTGAAACGCAGCGAACGAGATCCGTCGGGTATAGTGAATCGCTTGCAAATTCTTTTGTTGATTTAGGGCAGCTGCAAACCAGACCCTTCAAGCTTGAGCTGCCTGTGAGAACAGCCCTCGACAGGATTTCTCTCTTTGGTGTGTGAGTTTCTTGGATTGGCATACATCTCCCCGGAAATACTTTCTAGGGCAGCGTTTAGGGATTAAGTTGTAACCGGGACAGCATCAAAGAAAATATTTGCTGGTTAAGTTGCGATAAGGTGAGCTACAATCCCCAATTCAGAGGCTCGTTTTTTCACGCGACTCCCAACCACGTGCTCACGGAGTTGTTCGTGTTGCTGCTCCACGATTTTTAAATGCGATTAGCATTCCTAGGGTACTTTAAATAACTCGCTTGGGCTGCCGGTCAATCTATCTGCCTAATTTTGCGATTAAGGAAGACCGCAATATCAGATATACATACGCCTTCAATCGCATCTTCAAGCTCGGCAACTCTAACTTCACGCACCATTACTTCCAGATTTCCAAGAACGAGATAAATACCTAAACGCCCTCCTGGCATAGAATTCCTCATCTCAGCCTCTAAAGAAACTTCTTTCCAAACCTGGCTAAAACAGTGTCTGCGACGTTAATGTCGACTCCGGCCTCCAACCTTCTAACGTGCCTCCACCACTACGCCGACTCGTTCTCGAGTAAATTCAGTCGCTTTCACAGTCCGGCATTCGTGTGTCAGAACGCCTTTTGGGGACCGCTTTGTTTCGCCAAGAATGAACAGTGATGTTCGCAATTTGGCGCGGTCCTGTCTGATTTTCCAACATTGAAAAGTATCGTGGCACACTGCTAACCCGTTGGCAAAGTTCGCTGTTCGCTATACGCGCTTTGCCTCCATCTATATCGATATACTGGGACCCTTGCCGCCATACAAAGGGTTCCGTATATTCTTACCACCGTAGATACCACCCACTGGTCTGAAGTGACACCGTTACGAGATTGCCCGTTATGTCATTACCATTAAAATAATCACCGACGGGAATTGCCAATTTGAGTGCCAGCTCTTCCGGCCATGTCATCTGCGAAGCAACGGCTAGACCGGTTTCATCGCCCACTGCAGGTGGTCCTCAGAGCCCACGGTGTTCCGGATCAATGGGTCATTACTCTAGCCGCAGTCCTTCCGGGGCTTCGTAAGCCATTACAAATGAGTTCACCAGCTATCCTGCCCATCTCATATACAGAATTTCTCTGCGCCTACCAGACTAATTTCTCTGCCCTACAAGCACGACTGTGTCTGTTCATCAGCAGTGCGCACAGTACTTGACCATTCTATTCCCTAGCCCTTGTGCAGCACCGACACGAGCTCGTCCACTTGATACGACATTTATATTTAATGACCCTAGCGGCTTTACCTGTTTGTTTCTCCGGATGCACTCAACACGACGTTCCCTTGAGCCGCCGTACACTGGAACCCATTTCGCATTAGATCTCAAGTAAAAGACGTTCACTATCTTTCTCAATGATCGTGACACTTTCGGGTCCATCGTCCACCGCAAGCCGGTTTTCATTCGAAATCGCTCTACCTGCATCCTGTTTCACCACGCCTAGTATTGCTTCTCGGTTTCTAGTTCACCTTCGAGTGCCGCATGCCACCACTCAACGTCTCGTCGCACTGTGCAGTGCCATGACTTTGCCTCTAAAGACGTGTTGGCGCCCTTGGTCAGAGGTAGAGGAAGTCCCTCGACCACCAGCAGCAATAAAGCAGACTGCCTTTTACCGTGACAATAGTTCGTGTTATATGAGTATCACTTCTACAGTAGCATTAGAAATCCTTTAAAAGTTCGACTGCGCTGGGCGGAATCAAATCCACGTCACATGGGTTCCTCAAGTGCAGCAGCCAGACGCTCTAGTCAGCTGCGTCACAAATGCACTTGGTATGTACCGCTTTTCAATGATCGTCTTTCACGCCAAACTTTTTAAGAACTGCGCAAGTATTATACTCCATACGTCTCCATATGACTTGTACTTATTGTACTTCAGCATGTCCGAGTTGCACAAGGAGCGCCTGCTCGATGTCATCGAAAGACAAAGAGATGACCGAGGCGCGCCGCAGCAGGCTCAATGTCGTAGCCAGCTACCTGAAAAATGCATCGCCTAAGAACGATTGCCACAGTAAGTGGGCTCCGCAAAATTTTTTTTCCTAGCTTATATCACTATCCCTACGGCGCGGTGGCGGGTCATAAGGATGGTTTGGTTACCAAAGGCGCTTTAGTGGGACGCAACGTTATCTTGCCGGTGGGCGGATTGACAACTTTTTTAAATAAAGGCCGTGTGAGCTTTCTCAACGGCCAGAGGAGTTTGCGGCGTGCGTCGGGTGTAATAATTTGCGGGCGTTATTGTGAGTAAAATACGCAACGTGCAAACCGAACGCTGTGTTCATGAAGCAGTAAGGGCAAGTACAAAATATATTTATAGATATTATTTGAATTTCTCCCCAAGATTGCTTTTCCAGAATCTCGCTGGCTTCCTACGCTCACTCCGCTTGGCATGCCCAAAGGCGGCTGGCAGCATGACGTCAAAGTTTTTCTTATTCGCCCTCTCACATGCTCCGCAGGTGTTGCGTCTGCATTGGTGGGCATTGTGTGTACAAATGTGCATTTTCTTGCCTCGCTGATGTAACAGACTTTGTGTTGTCACTCGCACCTCCATTCCATACTTGAGGCAATGTTTTCGAAATCGTTCTTTTTCGTACGCAGCCGATCGTTAGTTTAGTTCAATCTCATGCACATATGAGGGTTGCTTTTGTCACTCTCACTACCATGATGTATATAGTTTTGCAGTAGAGATGGTGTTACATATCCTACTAAAGAGTGGGGCTGGGGAACTTCATATCACATATCGTAAAAGCAGGTTTTTCATAGTATGCGTCAATCTTCTTCCGGTGGCCGAGATAGGAGTCCCAACACTGAAAGTTACGCACATAGACACTGAAATGATAAAACATTTCATCATATGCATTGTGTGGCAGATGCTGTGCCTTAACAGATTTTGACAAGAATGCACAATAGCCGCCGCTCAATTTGCATAGTGCAGTGCATGCCAGCTTTTACACAATCAACATGAAGTTTCATAACTATGTCTGATTCTCATCTACCCTACTGTCATTTATAGAGGGTTCGTTGTTCGCAAAGACACTTCACAAAATAGTTACGTTGCATAAAGCCACCTAGCAAGCAGTTGCTGGTTTACATTACAACACTCACGCTGCTATTTTATTCTTCAGCTCGAAGGTTGTGAGAGTGTAGTACTTTATGACCACCAACTGTTATCTACTTAAAAGGTAGAACTCCGTAATCGGTGTCATCAAACGCAAATTTACGAGAAATATAAATAAATACTACAAACGACAAAGGGAATACTGGTATCTTTCAAGTACACATGATGACTAACAGTGCATTAATGTATTTGGCACAAGTAATCCACACAGAAATTTACAGAAGAACAAAATTGGGTTGGAGTGCATACGGCAGGCATTGCCAAATCCTGACTGGGAGCTTATTACTGTCGTTAAAAGAAAAGTGTCCAATCATTGCATTCTACCGGTGCTAACATATGGGGCAGAAACTTGAAGGTTAACAAAGAAGCTCGAGAACAAGCTAAGGACCGCACACACAGCAATGGAACGAAAAATGTTAGGCCTAACATTAAGAAACAGGAAGAGAGCAGTGTGGATCAGAGAACAAACGGGGATAGCCGATATTCTAGTGGACATTAAGCGGAAGAAATGGAGCTGGGCAGGCCATGTAATGCGTAGGACGGATAATGGGTGGACCATTAGGGTTACAAAATGGATACCAAGCGAAGGGAAGCGCAGTCGAGGTCGGCCGAAAACCATATGGGATGATGAAGTTAGGAAATTTGCAGGCGAAAGTTGGAATACGCTAGCGCAGGACAGGGGTAATTGGAGATCGCAGGGAGAGGCCTTCGTTCTTCAGTGGACATAAAATGTAAGCTGATGATGATGAATACACACAGGAAATTTGCCCTCACGTTGCCTCAGTGGTATATCAAATGACTTATTTGCTATCTGTAAGTCATCATACCTTCATTATTCATAGATGTTCCTTAGTGCTTTTATTGTTTGTTCAGGCGTGCTCATACGCTTCTTCCTCGTAATAATTTATACGCATGCTTGCACATACGTGTTTGATTAGAATGATTTGTTTACTTCGGTCAAGTGAGCAAGAGGGCTGAGTTAGTCAAGCTGCTCAATCTGCAGCTTTGACTTCTCTATGGCACCCTGTTGACCTTTAGGAATAAAATTTAATCAAAATAAAGCTAAATTGTTGCCTTATGTTATGGTAAAATACTACTCGCCATGGTGGCGTAGTGACTTTGGTGGTGTGATGCTAAACCCAAGGACGCGGGATCAAATCCCAGTTGTGGTGGCCACAGTTCTTTTGGGGTTAAATGGAAAGTGTCCGTGTACTGCACATTGGGTGTAGGTAAAAGGATTACGGGGGTATCGAAATTAGTCGCCACTCCCCCACTACGACGCACCTCATAAACATAACTTGGTTTCTGCACGCCAAACCCAAGAATTTATTTCTCTGTAGTCAAATACTTTGCATACCTTTGGCAACAGAACTTTTATGTAGCATTCTCATGCCATGAATCCCAATGCTGTCATTGACACGCTCATTCTGCTAGTCGAAATTTGGGCATTCTAAATCAAAATCTGACTGTTGATTTAGGCCAAAACTCTATAAGGGTAACAATTATGATAACCATCATTGCGAGGCCAAGATTGCGTTTTGTCCTGTCTATTTGGTGGAAAATATTTTATCACAGAACTGGAAAACTTCCACATGAAAATGTGGTTCTCTATCATGCTGAAAACGATGAATCAGTAAGCAGGGAAAGGACCTGCGGTTTGAACACTATCCCGTGGGAGAATAGGCGACGGCCATGGGAATTGCCCTGGTTTTTAGGCCATCAACTGAATGCAAGCAGAATGGACAGATCACACCTGCAAATGTTTTTGTGGTCACTATTTTTTGCTTTTGTTTATTGTTGCGATAGCAATTATGTGGACACTCAAAAGCGGATTTCGGCCGTCTCCGTCGCGGTTGCCGCCGCCATAAGGTTACGAATATCATTCGCATGAAGCACACACCGGTATTTTTGAATTAGTTTGTATCGAATATTGCATTGCATTATTCTTCAGACATTGCAGCTAATCATTAGCTGTGGCTATATCATCATCATAATCATCAAAATCATCATCATCATCCTATATTCACGTCCACTGCAGGACGAAGGCCTCTCCCTGCGATCTCCAATTAACCCTGTCTTGCGCTAGCTGATCCCAACTTGCGCCTGCAAATTTCCTAACTTTATCACCCCACCTAGTTTTCTGTGCCTATATACCTGTGACTATATAGAAGCCGAATTGTTTTATGCGGGTGTATATACCTCGCCTTTTCTAGATATATTCACTGAGACAGCAGAAGCTGTACCCAGCTGCTGCCGTAGCCATGATCAGCAAAACACGAGAAAGTACGCAATATATTATTCCCTTTGAAATTGAAATAATGTTTTCAAAATTTCTTCATTAGAATGACAAGCCAGAGAGTTTTCTATCATAACTTTATTGTAGAATGCCATTTCTCTTATTTTCGCACAAAAAATAGACATGTTGAAGGCCTTGATCAAAGGAAAGCACTTTATTTTTACCTGGACGGCATTGCTTCTGCAGCCCGGTCGATGCAAAAGGTGTGTCTCTGTCTCTGAAAACAAATTGTGGCAGCTTTCAGTGAATGTGCATGTGAAAAGGCAAGAAAAAATTAGGAAATAGTAACGCTTTTTGGCCGCCAGATTGATCTGTATTTGCAACATTTATTCAACATTTTGCCTAAAAGTAAGAAAAATTGACTTTCATGTGACTTGGTCACCTACATGACTGACCGAAATGCGACGCTGTATGCAGACGAAGAGGAGGTGAATAGATACTTGATACCATGAATGTGTAATCTTAGTTGTTCATTTGCGATTTTACAAAAGTTAAAATGATGGAACTCATTCAGGTATAGAAAGTCGGCTTTGCTGACTATGTTGAAGATTGCTTCCTGTAATACATCTGTTGGGTATCGAACCAGGTAATAGAGTTAGCAAATAGGCGTTTTATTTCAAACACACGCTATGTGAGGGCCGCGATGCAGTGGGTTTCAGAAATCATTCACAGGTAGCCGGGAATATGTCGACAAGCTATATGCATACCACAACTCCTACTCAGTTGCCAGCATGTACAAATTCTGTAGTTGTTTTAAACACAGTAGTCATTCTGCAGATCAGTTGCAGGCGCTCGTGCGGCTGAGCTAGTGTTCAGAAATTACCACGTAAAGAAGCATTTCGAGAGGAAAAGACATCGCCGTGATCATACTCATGGTTGTCTCGCTCTGGGCCAAAAGCTGAGCGCACGCACCACGAGAACACTTAAAGCGATGCCTTTAGGCTTATTTTAGTGGAGTGTGGTGTTTATCGCGTAAGTTTGTTTGAACCTGTATACACTGTAATTGTAAACTTGTCCGATTGCACTAACGTTTTATTAAAGGCCAGGCTGATGCCGGTTACTATAAATACAGATGCATATCATGTGAAGAAGGTCTTCATGAAAGCGTGCTGTCTGGACGTTTACACCAATTTGTGCTACAATAATTTTGCACTTCCGTAATCTAATCCGGACGAAATACACGAAATGTATCCTGTAATTTGTAATAGGAGTAATAAAATCTTCCAGCATCGAAGCAAATCATTTTTCGTTCGATTGTGCGTTGGATAATTCCTCAAGGCATTCCGTGAACACAGACTGAATGACTTCATTCTTCTGGAAAATCCTGCAATAAGGTCCCAAAAATAAAACTAAAATCGGACTATACGTAGTTTTTTTCTCTCAGTATTTTATCAAACGGGTCCTAAGTATGTCGTCTCTAGGGGGACAGCTGACCTATTCATACTCTTCCTGACGTATTTTGGCAGGCGTATGTAGCTGAAGTACTTCAGATTAAAGCGTGTGAAACTCCAACAAAGCTGTTTATTTAAGCGCACAAGGGAAGATGGACAGGCTAAGCAGCTGTGTGCACGCGGGGATACGAAATGACACAGTTCTCTTGGGAAATCGTGTTGAATTTGTACTGCCTGGTACAACGCTTGAAAGGTCTGCAAGACGCAAGAAAGGCGGGTTTTGCACTGTGCGCCTGGGATTTAATGTATAGCGAGTAGCAACTGAGTTTTAATGAGGATTTCAGCACGAACATGTCTTCGTTTTCTGATGCGGTGACAACATATTTCAAATAAGAAAAAAAAAAGTTACAGCGACGTTTCAATTCGTGAATGCTGATGACGGGAAAGCGTAAGGGTGCTATAGCGCACATGAAGCGCTATAAGCGCACACGAAGGCCCCTGGTGCGCCTAGGCGCCTAGACTCGGTCAGTATCCCAGATCGCTTTCAAGATAGGGCTCGTGTGGTCACGCCATACACAGAAGCCGCCGGGAAAAGCCGACCCCCCCCCCCCCCCTCCCTGCCTACCCCTCCCCTGTTACCTTGAGTGTGTGACGGGAGACGGCGCGCTGCCTCCCCGCTTTCCGCCCTTGTGCTCGCGAGATTGAGCCGCTATTATCGGCACATCGCCGCACGCTTTGCACATACAGTACACGGCGCGCGGGGACGATGTTATCGCGAGACCAATCCGGTACGCCCATTCCACACACAGCACCCGTAACAACTGCCAGAGGGGATCAGCCCAGCGCGCCTCCGCCTACACTCAACCTACGTGACGCGTTGCCTCCTTTCTCACTGCCAACTTTGCTCGACGCCACTTAAAATTTGCTCTAGCTCGCTTTGATTTTCTGTGCGCTCTAAGCGTAGCGCACTCAGCACGCTCTTCCGTACTTTCCTCAGCGCACGATTCTCTTCTCCACCTCCAGGCGCCTTCCTCCTCCGTCTCTCGCTTCCCTCGCGGCTTCAAACAAAAATTCGGCAATTTAACAGGCGGGGCATGTACGCTTGCGCGTAAGATTTTGCTTACTTGCTGTGTAAAGCCAGTAGTCCACAATAACACAAGTGCTGGTTGGCTATCATCATAGTTTCTCGCCAACTAAAACTCCAGTTTGTAGGTTATTAAAGCGCGCAAATGAGTATGCATTTTAGCAGCGGAGTTCTTTAAGCCGGAGGATGGCCCGTATAGCATAGACTAGAAACAGCGCCTGGCGATCACGTCACCGCGCGTTGCCTAGCAACCACTTGGCACAGCTGCATCTCGCTTCGCAGCGCCTCCGTACCGCCACGCGAAGCTGCTACGACTGCGCTCGGACTCCGTCTAGCCATGACGTCGCTTCACGTCACCTAGCAACCACATGTGCCTTGCTTCGCCTAGACATGTAAATGCTTCGCCAGGCCGCGTCTTGAAGCGCGCTATGCGGCCAAGCGAGAATCTGCGCGTCGGCGGCGAGCTGACCCGGAATACCGTGCGGAAGCTACAGCCGAAAAGAGGCGTCGTTGAGTCGAAGATCCTGAGTTTCGATAATGAGAGCGGTAGAGTCTGCGTATGACTATCCAACGTCGTCCGGATAGCGACCCTGGCTGTAGCTTGGTTGATCACAAGCTACGCTGCTTGCTCCAGTCTTACACCACTAGTGCTAGCTGCGCTCATTTTATTCCTTCCATAAATTAAATTTTGTAAGATTAAGAAATATGCAATAACACTGTACACAAAAGTACTGTTACGCGAAGAACGAGTCAATAAGACGGGCAACTATTTACAGGTTGTATTTACAACAGCGGTTGCAGCGCTGACCGGTTAGGTTCACAGCGCGAGCCCAGGTCGTTCTTCCTCTTCTTTTCTCGACTGATGGCGCCCGCGCGCCTCGGTCAAACAATCAAATACCACACGCGTGTAGCATAATCCCCCGGCGGCAGAAGCGACGTCCCGGAGCGTCTAAATGTCATCACTGGGAGGGTGATACTGCTTCAGTCGTGTAACGTGCACGATATCGCTGAACTGGGAAGCAGATGGGGCGTCAGGGGCGATCTCGTATGTGACCAGAGTCACGGCACGAAGCACTCGGTAGGGGCCTGTGTAACGCGACAGCAGTTTTTATGACAGGCCGACCTGACGCGACGGAGACCATAGAAGCATCAAAGAACCAGGCGGGAAGTGCACGTCTCGGTGTCGCTGGTCGTACAAATGCCTTTGACTCTCTTGGGAGTTCAGAAGGCGGTCACGGGCAATTTCTCTTGCGTGAGCAGCGCGGGCGACGGCATCAAGTGCATATTCACTGGTGGGTGCCGCGTGAACAGGGAGAGTTGTGTCGAGGGGCACTGCTGGTTCTCGGCCGAACAGGAGGAAAAATGGGGAGTAGCCGGCTGTGTCGTGGCACGAGAAATTATAGGCAAAGGTGACAAACGGCAGAGTGAGGTCCCAGTCTGTGTGGTCTGAAGAGACATACTTCGCGAGCATGTCTGTGAGAGTGCGATTAAGACGCTCCGTGAGGCCATTAGTTTGCGGATGGTATGACGTGGATAGCTTGTGCCTCGTGGCACAGGACTGCAGGATGTCCGCGATAACTTTTGACAGGAATGTCCGGCCACGGTCTGTGAGAAGTTGTCGCGGAGCTCCATGTAATAAAATCACGTCGCGTAAAAGAAAATCGGCAACATCTGTGGCGCAGCTTGTAGGGAGCGCTCGGGTGATGGCGTAGCGCGTGGCGTAATCTGTGGCCACAGCGATCCACCTGTTCCCAGAGGTAGAAAGAGGAAAGGGACTAAGTAAAACTAAACCAACCCGAAAGAATGGCTCCGCGGGAATGTCGATTAGTTGTAGGTACCCAGCAGGTAGCGTCGATGGTGTCTTGCGTCGCTGGCATTTATCACACGCAGCTACGTATCTTCGAACGGAGCGAGCAAGCCCAGGCCAAAAGAGGCGTCGACGGATCCGGTCGTAGGTACGTGACACACCGAGGTGACCGGCAGTGGGGAGGTCGTGAAGTTCGTGGAGAACAGCCGAGCGAAGGTGTTTAGGGATCACAAGGAGTAATGCTGGGCCGTCGGGGTGAACGTTGTGGCGGTAGAGTACGCCATCTTGAAGTGTGAATAAGCGAAGGGAACAGTCGGCAAGTGGAGATTCCAGGCGGTCAATGATGACACGCAAGGACGGGTCACGGCGCTGCTCGTCGGCGAGATGGACCAGTGGAAAAACAGAGAGAACGCAGGCGTCGGTGTCAGGCTCAGACGTAGAGGTCGGGTCTTCGACTGGGTAGCGAGAGAGGCAATCTGCGTCCTGGTGTTGGCGTCCCGACTTGTACGTCACTGTGTAGGGATATTCTTGTAGTCGGAGAGCCCAACGACCGAGCCGGCAAGTAGGATCCTTGAGCGACGAAAGCCAACACAGCGCATGATGGTCTGTGATTACTGAGAAGGGCTTGCCATATAAATATGGGCGGAACTTTCAAACAGCCCAGACGAGAGCACGACATTCGCGCTCGGTAATCGAATAGTTGCGCTCTGCAGTTGTCAGGAGTCGGCTAGCGTAGGCTATAACGCGGTCGTGTCCGTGTTGGCGTTGCGCTAAGACGGCGCCGATACCATAACCACTGGCATCGGTTCGGACCTCTGTTGGTGCGGACGGGTCAAAGTGGTCCAAGATCGGTGGATTAGTCAGAATCGTGATAAGGCGTGAAAATGCGGCAGCCTGAGGGGAACCCCACGTAAAAGGCACGTCTTTCTTCATAAGTTCTGTGAGTGGTTGAGCGATTGCTGCGAAATCTTTCACGAACCGTCTGAAATAAGAACAGAGCCCCACAAAACTCCGGACGTCTTTGACAGACTGAGGTACAGGGAAACCCGTTACTGCTCGAACCTTCTCAGGGTGGGGTTGTACTCCAGAAGCATCGACGAGATGGCCGAGCACTGTAATCTGTCGGCGCCCGAAGTGGCACTTCGATGAGTTTAATTGGAGTCCAGCCTTGCGGAAGACGTCAAGGATGGCTGCAACGCGCTCAAGGTGCGTCTCAAATGTAGGAGAAAACACAAGGACGTCGTCGAGGTAACAAAGGCAAGTTGACCATTTGAAACCTTGAAGCAGAGAGTCCATCATCCTTTCGAACGTGGCGGGGGCATTGCATAAACCGAACGGCATAACCTTAAATTGGTAGAGGCCATCTGAAGTGACGAAAGCGGTCTTTTATTGATCTTGCTCATCGACGGAAATCTGCCAATAACCAGATCGAAGGTCAATGGACGAAAAGTATTTGGCACCGTGAAGACAATCAAGAGCGTCGTCAATTCGTGGTAAAGGGTAAACGTCCTTCTTAGTGATTCGGTTTAGGTGGCGGTAATCAACGCAGAAACGCCACGTGCCATCTTTCTTTTTGACGAGCACGACCGGCGACGCACAGGGACTCGACGAGGGCTCAGCAATGCCTTTGGCAACCATCTTGTTTACTTCCTGCTGAATAACTTGCCGCTCTGCCGTGGACACACGATACGGTCGGCGGTGAATGGGAACAGCATCACCAGTGTTTATCCGATGCTGAACAAGGGACGTCTGACCAAGTGGGCGATTTTCAGTGTCAAATATGTCGCGGTAGGACAAACAAAGACGATATAGAGCGGCTGCTTGGTCAGGGGCGAGGTCCGGAGCGACCATGGGACGTAATGGGCCGTCGAGGTTCAAGGCATCCTGTGGGTAAGCAGGAGGATCTGGAGACGCGTCGGCTGCAAAAGCAGTGACGTGGTCGTCTGTCACAGACTGGAGCGTGGCCACCACTATGCCTTCAGGTAACACTTGCTTCGTCAAGCCAAAATTGATGCGGGGAGACACATGCGATTAGCGGCAAGGGTAACGACGGAGTGTGGCACAGAGACGTCGCGCGCCAGGAGGACGTCACGAATAGGTGCAACGACATATTCGCCATCAGGCACGGTTGCCGTTGAGGCCAATTCGACGATAGTTAGGGCTTTTGGAGGTAACCGAATAAACGCTGTAGTGCAGAGGGTGTTCGGGGCGAACGTCGGAAACAAGAGGAAGCTCGAGGCACAGCGTACCGGTGGAACAGTCGATGAGGGCAGAATGCGTCGTCAGAAAGTCGAGCCCGAAGATGAGGTCGTGAGAGCAACTGGTCAGCACGGTGAACAGGACTGGAACGTGGCGGCCAGCAATTCCTACGCGCGCAGTGCACATACCACTGACGGCAACAGTGGCGCCATTGGCGACGCGTACGGCCCGAGTGATGGCAGGCGTAAGAACTTTTTTGAGGCGAAGACAAAGATTAGCGCTCATTATGGACACTTGGGCTCCAGTATCAACCAATGCCTTGAATGGAACACCATCCACGTCTACGTCAATTAGGTTCGCGTTCGTGAGGAGCATCAACGGAGGATTTGTACAGGACGGACGGGATGCAGCACTACCTCCAAGAGCTGCATGGCCTAGTTTTCCGTCCGGCGGTTTGGCGAAGAAAAGCGGCGAGGTTGGGGTGACGGGGAGCGACGGCGTTGAGGCGACGGCGATCGCCAGGAGGAGCGGCTGTCAGGGGCATCAGAAGTAGAGTACGGACGGCGAGGTGAGTAACGGCGAGCGTCGGCGTATGGGCGAGGAGCAGGGAATGAGCTCCAGTACGGCGGCATCCAGGTGCTGCGGCAGTGGCGGGATACGTGACCAACTCGGTGGCAGCGGAAGCAGATCGGTTTGTCATCGGGGGTACGCCATTCAGCAGGATTGCGGGGTCGGGGAGCGAAATACTGGTCGTTGAAGGATGTGGCCATGGGAATGGATGCCGAATCAGGTCGAGAGACAGAGCAGGCGGTAGGGATGCCAAGGTTTGCAATTTCTTGCCGCACAACTGCTTGTATGACGGAAAAAGTAGGGGACGCTGGGTCAAAGGTACCGTCGAGGGGTCGTGGATGAAGGGGGGCCGGACTCGCCGCTTCAATCTCACGGCGAACGCTACGAGTGATGTTCTCTGGAAAAGATCGTGTAGCAGGAAGAGCGGAGCAAGAGGTCGTGGCAGGGGTGTTTGGGAGCCGGGAAAACTGTGGGACGACGCGGCGGCTTTTGGCTACCTCGAAGCGGCGGCATTCTTTGACGATGGCTCGACAGTAGAGACGTCGTTATAGACGAGAAAATTGAAGGCGTCGTCAGCGATGCCTTTTAGGATATCGCCCTCCTTGTCAACCGCGGTCATGTGCTCGTCGACTTTCCGGCAAAGCGTGAGCACTTCCTGTATGTAGGCGACATACGATTCTGTCGACGACTGGACACGGATAGCAAGCTCCTTTCGCGCAGCCTGTTGGCGACCTGACGGGTTGCCAAAGAGGCTGCGAAGCCTCTCTTTGAAAGTGTCCCAGCTGGATATCTCAACCTCATGGGTGCGAAACCAGACAAGCGGTGTCCCGTCCAGATAAT
Organism: Dermacentor silvarum; assembly: GCF_013339745.2. Taxonomy (NCBI): domain Eukaryota; kingdom Metazoa; phylum Arthropoda; class Arachnida; order Ixodida; family Ixodidae; genus Dermacentor; species Dermacentor silvarum. Next base: position 49,362,899 of record NC_051160.1, read on the forward strand.
ATATCACATTGGCAAGCATGATGGTAGGGTCCCAGTGGTGGCTTCGGCTAACACGCTCATACATGCTGAGCCAGTCGTCGACATCAACGCTATTGTCCCAGGATCACGGAGACTAGGAACCGTAACGTACGTTGTGGTAGGCGCCACAGGTGTAGCTGGTGACGGGGTGTTTCCATCGGAAGCCATGGCTCAGAAGACGACGGTGCGGCCGCTCCGGAGCTCCGTGGCGAGGACGGGGAACGTTCCACCTCCACCACGATGTTACGCGAAGAACGAGTCAGTAAGACGGGCAACTATTTACAGGTTGTATTTACAACAGCGGTTGCAGCGCTGACCGGTTAGGTTCACAGCGCGAGCCCAGCTCGTTCTTCCTCTTCTTTTCTCGAGTGATGGCGCCCGCGCGCCTCGGTCAAACAATCAAATACCACACGCGTGTAGCAGTACGTAGATTAAATACAAGTCACAATTCACTGAGTACGTTCTACGATGGTCGATCATCTTGACATTTGAATGGCTACATGTTAGACAACATGCTCAAGGATGATTTGTTCACTTCAAGATTTGAAACAGCCGCGAAAATGTTTGTGCCCACAGAAGTCCCCATCTGGAAACCAGTTGTTTCGCACGTCTGTTGTGTCGTAATCTGAGAATCACTGAACCAGTGAGATGTCGTGGGTGACAGCTTTGTGGCAGAAAAATATGCTATTGAGACGATGTCTCTATTTAGCAGACAGGACGATTTGCACTAATTTCATAACACAAAATATTTAAGCACTCAGTATATAGTTATGTCATATAGTAATGTGATTGCCTTGGAGTGATCTGACTTCTTGAATTTATTCTTAACACTCATTCTGCGTCCAGCAGCGAGTAGTCCTGTTTGTCGGAATCTTCGGTTTCATCGATCCAGAAATCCCTTTTTCATAGTGTCTGTCTCGCAGTGCAGCAACCAGAGGCGCTGTGTAGGATTTAAAATCAATTGCGAAATTTGTGATACTACATGCACAAGTGTACACGTATCTCAGTTCTTTTGTTAAGTATGTGACAAGGCTATTCGGAATACGGTGAAATCATTAGGATGACCTGGTATGCATCGTTACAAAATTGACGGGAAGAAAATATAAAGCATACAAGATCTGCAGCATTAAGGCAGTAACAGCATGGGGCAAATGGCCAATAGCTTTATGTTTATAGTAAACACTTGGATGATGCAGTCACCCACAAGATTTCAATCACACAAGTCCGGGATATAATATGATATCGAATCAACTCCATCATGGTGCGTTTGCCTGTGGTAGTCCCCAACTCATCGTTTAGTTTACCATCGGATAGAAGATTTATACCTCTTATTGGAAAGTTTTTTTTTTACTTACAGCACCGGCACACACATCCGTATCTTGTGAGTTTGCAGCGCGGCCAAGCTCTGGAGGCCCAGCATTTGCGTAACCAAAAGGTTCCGCATGGGACCCAGTCAGAAACTGGAAAGAAAATTTTTAAGAAAAAAAATTATTTATTCTTTTACTACTTGGCAACACACGATTGTGAAGATGCCGAGGTATATTGGGGCAGTAATTGCATAACTAATTTTCTAGCAGTATATGACAAGCCTACAGCACAAAAAAATGTTGCATAAACGGCACATGCGTACAGAAAAACTGTTATATAAACGCTTGTATGAGCACACCTTGTACAAACGATCTGCAAAATATCTACATATGCAGTTCACCAAATTCAACATGTGCATTCAACTTGAAAATATATTTTTGAAGATTTCGGACTACCCAGTAAGCTAATGATCCATAAATCAATGCCTGTTACGAAGTTGCATTTATATTCATACAATCAATCGTTACACTGTATTTTGGCATGGAGAACCACGTCACTTAAAGCACTGGTAAAACAACAGTAAAATCAATTCGATCGATTAGTATGTCGCATCAGCTCAAACAGACCTACTCCTATTTTTTATTCAAATGAAAATAACAAGGAAGAGATTTAGTCACTTTATAATGGTGACGGCTACTCCTATTCGCATGGCAGAAGCAACAATATAAAAAACATAGGTACTCAGAAATTGAATAGGAAAACGTCAAAGGACCAGAAATCCACAGCACACAGTCCTCTACACCCACAAATTATAAATATATAAGGCTAAGGCAAGTCTTATTTTATATACTTCATCATACTGCTTTGCGATTTCTTTTTCTGCACAGACTTTCTCTGAAAGGCAAGCAAGTACTTTTAGAAAAAGATATTCTGCTGTGTATATAGCCATACTAACAAGTTCCACAACTTGAATATCAAGTGCAGTGATTTTAGGTTTACAAAAAAATACCAATATTTATTTAGTCTACCACATGCTAGGTATCTTCCGAATCTAGAGCAGAAAAAGCCTGCGTTTAGTCTTATGGCTCTTTTTTATAATTTTTCTTATGTGACGTGACCTCACAAAGAATGCATGGCTGACGGCAGCGTCCGCAATAGCAACGTTTGCCTTCATGCTTGGCGGAATGGATTGTACAAGGCTGCGCTGCATTTTTTCATCTAAGGTTGAATCTGTTATGCCTACAGAGGGTGTCCCAGCTTTCATGCATCGAGGTTATAGAAAGGCAGGCCAATCTACTGCAGGAAACCAAGTGCATATTGTTCACAGTCGAGTAGAGCAGCGACGAGTATTTTTTTGTTTGTTGATACCACTCCATTTATTGAATACTTATACTTAGCAAAATGTTTATTGACTGCTCTGAGTGCCAGTGCTGTCCATGAAGAATTCACCGAAAAGTGATATGAACGAGAAGAAATGGAACCTAGGGGCCTGATTTTTATTAATCACATCTTAAGAAGCCAACAAACACTGACACCAAGGACAAAATAGGGGGGAAAACGTGTACTTACTAATTGAATCAAATAAAGAAATGTTAAATAGTGGAAATTTATTCCACATCTTCGCATTACGCCTGCGGTGCTCTTACTAATTTAGCTACCGTGGCGCCGTTTTCCCATAAACATTCTGGGCTATTTGTGCTTGACTACTAAAACTATCCCTGCGAGTGCTAGCCAGTGCTTCCATTCACAAACCTAGGTGGCGGATGTGGAACATACATTCTGCACCAGGCGTCATGAGTACGTCATCTTTTTGGATGAAGGAAACTGGTAAATAAACCCCCATATGCTACCTGAAGGCATCGATGTTGCCGGATTCGATACCCTCGTTATGTAATAAACGAGAAGAAAGGGAACCGTGGGGCCCGATTTTTATGAATCCAGTCCTAAAAAGCTAACAAACACTCACACCAAGGACGACATAGGAGAAAATATTCGTAATTATTAATTGAAATAAAGAAATCCGAAATTAATGGAAATGAAACAGGAAGAAAAAACAACTTGCCCCAGGTGGGGAACGATCCAACACCTTCGCATTACGCTTGTGATGCTCTTACCAACTGAGATACAGCGGCTCCGTTTTGCGAAGACGTGGGATCGTTCCCGAGCCATGGCAAGCAGTTTCTTTCCCATTCATTTCCATTATTTTTTATCTTTCTTTAATTCAATAAGCAATTACAAGTAATGTCCCTTATGTTGCCCTTGGTGTCAGTGTTTGTTGGCTTCTTATGACAGAAAAATTTAAGAAACTTAAAACTGGCACGTTTCCAGTCAAGTACTTTTGTGCGTTAACTTTTTTCCGCCTGATAAGGAAAGCCAACTAAAAATGGAAAAAATATCACGTGACTAAGTGTCTTCCCACATCAAAAAGAAGCACCCGCTGATGTCTAGTTTAGGTGGCTGCATAGGAGCTCGACATCTTTGTATCTTCTTTTCCTAGAACACTCAGTCATTTCGCCGTAAGCTAACCAAGAAGGCCGGATAAATTTTTTGGGTAGATATGAAAAATAGGTCATGGCCGTGCCAACAGCGGCACGCGCAGAAAACAGTGGTGATACGAAAAATGATTTACGTAAGAAAAGTACCCCATATGGCTTCACATTATCATGAAAAGTTTTACCAGACATGAAGCGACAACAATACCACCTAAAACGCGGTAAACCACGAAGAAAAATTGTTGCAGCCGCAATATTATCCGGCCAAGCGCAATAGTCAGCAAAGCATAAGCTCTACTTCTCCGAAAAGATGCTGCACGATGTCGCATTTCCGATAGCTTCACCCGCACCAGGCTCGGCAAGTGGCGAAGCGCTATCCAACAAAACATAGTACCGATCAGTACAGATAAAACACGCTCCACAGGAGTTGGTGAGCGCGTTATTTCCACGACGAATCAACCAGCAGTTGTCGGCACTCTTTGTTTCTGAGCACCAAGGCGCCGCACAGTCGTGGGTGGGATGCATCAAGTTAAGTGCCAGCTCAGCTCAGGTTTCACACGTGTACTTGTCCCTATTCGCAGTTTTCCAACTATATTAACCCGAGAGTGTTAAGGGCCCCGTGTCGCAGCAAATCCGGCGTTAGTGTTGGCGTGCGGCATCCGCGGACAAGAAAATCACACCGAACCGCCCCGACCACGCCAGCCCTCCACGTGGCGCCGAGGCGCTGGGGAACTAATTGAATGTGTCAAAATAAAATGCGCCAGGAAAATCGTGAAGTGCTACTCAGTCCTAATCTACATGTATGATAGCGTCGAATTGTAATTTGAATAGACGAGAAAACATATTTCTGTTACGAGCAAGCTCAAACACAAACCATTTTACTAGCATTCTACCATTCACACAGCGAAACGAGTGGGTACGTTACTTGTAGACACAGCCTCCAGATAGCGCTCGCCTCCTCGGCAGCGACATGCCGGTGCAAAGGTGCGAAAAAAAAAACAGGCAAGTTTGCACTCAGTCGTGCAAAGCTTAGGCACAGCGAAACTGTCGATCCTCAAGTCTTACTGACTGTTACTGCTGGGTATTAACTTGGTTGCTCCTAGGTCTTAACTTGGTTTAACTCAACTACGCATGTAGGAAGGTATTGTCGCACGGAGGAAGTTTTCGTCGATGGCCATATTTCTTCCGGGATCTTAGAGGTGACATGCAGTCAAGGTGAACTTTGTGTATCTGCAGATACTGTTGTGCCTGCGTCCACCTCTGTGTGCGTGCCGGTTGTATGTCGCGGTGAAGTTCCAGACAGTTTCGATGCCTCCGTAGAGCCAATGCATCTAAATTGTGTGAAGATCAACGTTTTTGTCCCTCATTGTGTTGTATCCATCGGCAACGGGCGTGCTGGCTTGTGGACGACCAACTGCTCGGCGGAAGCCGTCTCACTTCCAGACGGCTTGAAACTCGCCTACTTTACAAAATACACGTCTTCGTCCATAGCTGTGCTAACAGACCCACCGTGTGAACCTGCTGACCTTCGCCACGTCTCGGAATAAAAGCTTCTGTGTATGATCAACAAGTCGCTCAGCACAAGGGAGCGCCATACCTTGGTGGATACGCTTTCTAAGCATCTGCCAGTGTTTGACTTTGCGCAGCCGGACAAAGCGTTCTCGATTCCCGAGTCTCGAACACGCCATACTATCGATACGGGATCTGCGCGCCCGATCAGGCAAAAGCCTTATCGCGTCTCGCTAACGAGCGCAAGATAATCGGGGAGCAAGTGAGTGACATGATGAAAAATGGGATCATACAAGAGTCCTCGAGTCCTTGGGCAGCTCCGGTCATACTCGTCAGAAAGAAAGACGGTAACTGGAGATCTTGCGTCGATTATCGAAGATTAAACGCCGTGACTAAGAAGGATGTCTATCCGCTGCCCCGGATTGATGATGCAATTGATTGCCTTCATTCGGCCTATTATTTTTCTTCAGTGGACCTACGCTCAGGATATTGGCAAATCCCGATGCTCCCGGCAGACGAGGAGAAAACAGCCTTCATAACTCCGGATGAATTATTCGAATTCAATGTGATGCCATTTGGGTTGTGCAACGCTCCAGCAACCTTTGAAAGGTTCATGGACACCATTCTGCGAGGGTTAAAGTGGAACATCTGTATGTGCTATCTTGACGACGTTGTTATAATCGGGCGCACATTCAATGACCACAATACGCGCCTGGATATTGTCCTTGATTGCATCAAAAACGCTGGCCTGGTTCTGAACTCCAAGAAATGTAACTTTGATGACCATCAAACCCTTGTGCTGGGTCATCTTGTTGACAAAGACGGTATCCGGCCTGATCCCCTCAAGACGGCAGCTGTTGAGGCATTCAGTGCACCGCAGTCAGTGAAGCAACTTCGTAGTTTTTTGGGCCTTTGCTCTTACTTTCGCCGATTTATTCCTGGTTTTGCTGACGTCACCTATCCTTTTACAAATCTGCTATATAAAGATGCACGGTTTGAGTGGACACCCGAGTGTGATTCTGCATTTCGTCAGTTGAAGTTCCTGCTGACCTCCCGACCTATCCTTCGCCACTTGAATCCTACTGCGCCGACAGAAATCTACACAGATGCTAGTGGCATTGGTCTGGGTGCCGTCTTGGTCCAACGCTATGATGACCGTCAGCACGTGATCGCTTACGCAAGCCGCTCATTAAGCAAACCTGAACGCAATTACACAGTGACAAAGCAAGAATGCCTCGCTGTAATCTTTGCTGTTCAGCGATTTCGCTCTTACTTGTACGGACGCCCATTCCTAGTAGTCACAGGCCACCATTCCCTGTGCTGGCTCGTGAACCTTCGCGACCCTTGTGGTCGCCTTGCGCGCTGGGCTTTGAGGTTGCAGGAATATGACTTCACTGTGTCCTACAAGAGTGACCGAAAACATCCTGACGCATACTGCCGCTCCCGTATGCGGCTTACCACGACGGACTGCGACGCAGACGATTTTGATCATCTCGTTGCCTCTGTGACACCCGCTTTTGCTGATGTCGATGCCTTCAAAGCAGAACAACGGACAGACACCAAATTGGAGCCACTCTTCACTTCAGCCCGTTCTACTGCAACAAGCAGCTACTGCATACGTGACCGGCTCCTGTACAAAAGCACGGGGGCACGCTTCCTTCTAGTGGTGCCGGAGCGTCTCCGGCCAGCAATCCTTCAGGCTATGCACGATGACCCTACCTCCGGTCACCTAGGCACTGTGCGCACTCTTTAGCGCATTCAAGAACGTTTTCACTGGCCCCGGATGCGACATTCGGCTGAGTTGTATGTTGCCAGCTGCATACAGTGCCAACGTCGGAAACGCCCAACCACTGCCCCATCTGGTCTCCTTCAACCTGTGCCGCTTCCCAGCTTGCCCTTTCCGCAAGTTGGAATTGATCTGTTAGGACCTTTTCCTCAGTCATCTAAGGGGAACCGCTGGATAATTGTCTGCGCCGACTATTTAACGCGCTACTTCGAGACGACGGCTATACCATCAGCCACTGCAACCGACGTGTCGCTCTTCTTACTTCACGTTATTGTTCTGCGACATGGACCGCTTTGTGTTATTATAAGTGACCGGGGACGTCAATTCACAGCGGACATCGTGGAAGAGCTTCTACGTTTATGTGACTCGCACCTCAGGCACTCGACGACGTATCATCAGCAAACGAACGGCCTCACTGAGCGCACTAATCGAACGATCACGAATATGCTTTCCATGTATGTTGCGTCCGATCATAAGAATTGGGATGAGGTTCTACCGTTTATTACTTACGCATACAACACCGCCGAACATGAGACAACCGGTTATAGCCCCTTCTTCCTTCTATATGCTCGCCCGCCCCGGTATACGCTCGACACTGTCCTCCCTTTTAACACGAAAATGTTTTATGCCGGGGTCCACCAAGACTTCACTGACGTATTTCCGTCACGGATGTGACGTTCTTACAATGTACACGAACATAATACAAAGAAAGAAACCAGAAGAAAAAGTTCCACAAACATGCAAAATTTGGGAATCGAGCCCACGACCTCTCGGTCCGCGACGATAGATCGCCGAGCGTTTAACCCATTGCGCCACAAACGCATTTGCAGAGAGCTACACAGACGCGCCTTATATATTTAACACTCCTCCGTGTACCCGCGCTCTTGCTCGGGGCGGTGCCGCCGCCTACGAGCAGAAAAGAGAAGTACTGCATTATGACACTAACGCGCACCGACAGTGAACGCTTCGGTGGTCTCAGCACTACGACGCCTCGATGCCAGCATTCGAAGGGACGCTGGCATCAAGAAGCACTACCAACGCCACCTAGGTGGCGTTCACCGTAGTCAGCACAGCGGAGCGTGGCCTCCGCAATTAGCTCTGAAAATGTTTCTGAAGTTGATCGCGGAGGCTGCAATTACGACGCGCTGTACGCGCTGATTTGACTCGGTGACGATTCAGTTACGTGCTTTGTCTTGCGCGTTGTATTAGTGTGTCAGTTACGTGCTTCGTCTTTCGCGTTGTGCTAGCGTGTGCAGCGTAGTGCAGCTTCCATATGCACGACGGTTGCTCATGGTCATCGACGTTGGTAGTCGTGATGGAGGAGACGTGCCACCAGGCGTCAGCGTGGGTGCATCAACGCCTAAGGGCGCTTTAGCCACAAAACACCAATAGACATTATATATCAATGTGCAATAAACATTACACTACTTCTGTGAAGACACGTTTCACTTTCGTGTTCTATACCGATTCCTATATAAGAGGGATCAACCACATTTTTTCTTTTGGTTCAGCGCGCCGCGGAGAGAAGAAACGCGGGGGTCTGGAAGGGAGGGAGCTGGCGAGAAGGAGACCGCGTGCGCATTGGCGCATGCACGCGGTCTCCTCCTCCTCCCCCTGGTTGCCATAGCTATGGCGCGGCAATTTCTTGATACGAGCCACAAATTACGGCAGGCGTAAACAGCTTCGCTGTTAACAAAGCAAGCTGCAGTTGCCAGGAAGCCTGACCGTCAGGGATCCTTGAATGCTATCGCGTTCCATTCTTAAAGGCGAAGCTTGAGCGACCTTCAAATGTAATTATTTTTTGCTCTCCTTAGAGAGCACAAATATGGATCGATTAAATTAAATTATGGAGTTTTACGTGCCAAAACCACGATCTGATTTTGAGGCATGCCGTAGTGGGGGACTCCGGAAATTTGGACCACCTGGGGTTCTTTAACGTGCACCTAAATCTAAGTACACCGCTCTTTTCGCATTTCGCCCCCATCGAAATGCGGCCGCCGTGGCCGGGATTCGATCCCGCGACCTCCTGCTCAGCAGCCCAACACAATAGCCACTGAGCAACCACGGCGGGTAAATGTGAATCCAAAACTTTGTCGTTGGTTGCCTAATTAATTCAGAAACACGGATCAACCGCAAAAATCTACACCCGCCCTGGTATGAAATCCTGGCCGTGACGGCCGAATTTCGAAGGGGGCGAAATGCGCAAACGCCCGTGACCCGTGCATTTGGGGCACGTTAAAGATCCCCTGGTTGTCAAAATGAATCTGTAGTCAAGCTTTAAGGCGTGGCTCATAATTAAGTCGTGATTTTGGTAGGTAAACTGACAGAATTCATTCGTTCACGCCTCCTATGCTGACATAGTGGTCAAAGTTGTCTAATAGCTTGGGTTGCTAGCTATGCGGTTGTGGTCATGATGCTGTCGTGCACGTTGCATCGTCGCTTTTCCAGTTCTGTCGTAGGAATCTCGTCATGACATCGATGTCCCGCATTGCCGTCATCCTTTCCGCGCTGTCAATAGTTTCAGTATGCATTCGCTGTCGCATCGTCATCGTGAGGCCGACGTGGTCATTCCCAACATGATCATCATTATATCTTTGTCAAATTCTCATAAGCCACCTTGGACCTGATATCGTCGCAACGCACTCACCGCCATATCATTGTCGTCATGCCGTCGTCACCACGCTTTTGCTTGACCATCGCCATCGTTTCCAAAACTTCCTCCCGTGGTCCTCATTCATCGTCGACATACTGCCCTCCTAGTTCCACTGACGTCATTCCTTCTTCGTCATTATAGCGTGACCATACATTCATCATTCAGTGGTGACTATGCAACTGTTTTCATGGCATCACCGTCATCGCATCGTCGTCAAAGAGTCGCTCTCATGCATGTGTTGTCATGCAATCGTTCCCGCTGTTGTCATTCTACAGTCGTCATGCATTCATTGCCATAGTCCCGATGCCCTCGTGGTCGTTCAAGCGGCATCATTCCATCCACCTCTCGTCGCATTGTTATTGTTGCGCCAACGTCGTCATACAGCCGTCATGATACATGTCTTCGCGCAATTCTCTTCATACATTCGTGTTCATCCTACTGTCCTCAAAGCGTTGCCGTGCAATTGTCGTCAATACGTCGCCGTCACACCATCATCGTCATGTATTCGTTTTTTTTTTCAGAACGTTGTCATGACGACATCATGACCGTTTCATTGTTGTCAATCTAATTTTGCCATCCCACTCTCGTCATGCCGTCGTCGTCGTACTGCATTCGTCGTATGATCAAAGTCATTCCATCTCTATCTATCTAAGTTATCGAGCTGTCGACATTTAGTCTTATCATTCTACCGTTGTGATGCGAGCGCTGGCATCGCGTCGCCGTCGGAAAGTCACTGTCATGCATTCGTTGTAATACCGCTGTGGCAGCGCCATCGTATTCATGCCAGCTTCATCATCGCACACTAGTCATCATCATCGCACACTAGGTTGTCGCACACTAGTCACCATTTCATTGTCGTCATGCCGCTGTTGGCACGGCTGTCGTCCTTATACTCCCGTCATCAATTCAGAGTCGAATGACCAAGCATGACGTCATTCATGTTTGGTCATTCAACCGTTGTTACTCTGCCACTATCACTCAGTCATTGTCATGCCGTCATGTTCATGAGTGACGCTGGCAAATGAGTGCCATGCCAAAGTGGTCTGACAAATCAGACAGTGTATATCACGTATAGTGGAAAGAACAGAAGGCTCATGATGACCACCAATAATTTTAAATAAACGTGACTTTGGCAATAGTATCTGTCACTACATTGCTTGAATGCTAATCGCCTACCACCGACAGTCATCGTGCGAAGGGTTCTGCCTCCTTTGTTCTGCCGTTATTCTTGCGCAGAAAAAGTGGTGCTGTCACGCGGTTGTTCGTGTATTTCGTGTGCTTTCTTTAAGGACAAGTACAAGAAGTTCCATGAACGATACTCATTTGTGAACACTAGAGTCGGCTTCTCTAAAAGATGATCGGCAACTGTCATATTGACAGTTATCGCTAAAGCCAGTATTTTGAAGGTTAGGCAGTTACTTTGTACTAATTCATTGACTTTCAAAAACTAAATATATGTTGTGGGAACGCCGACAGGATTAGCGGCATCAGAGCCAACTGGGAACTGTGCACGAAAAAGACGACGGACGCGCGAGCAGTAGCGCGAGGGACACGAGAGCGGCGGCTGGGCGCCCTCGGATGCGGCCGGCGGAGACTGGAGCCTGGCAGTTTCCTAACAGTAGTTCAGGCTTTTTCCTAACGCTTTGAAACAGAATGACTTACTGCACTGGGTGTAGACCTGTTCTTTTTGTAGCAAACAGGCGAGCTTGTTTCCGAGAGGACAGTACGCATTTCCACATTTTGGTTCGACTGTAAAGAAAATGCAAATCAAGGGTTGATAAATGCATACGAAATACTTAAGCAAACATCTGCCACACTCAAATGAACCAATTTACACTAACGTTTACACTAACTATAGTGTAAACAAGAAAATGCCACAGCCCTGGAAAGTACAGCATTGTAGGTTTGAGAAGCAATACGTTTTTATACTTGCCACAAACACAAAGTGTCGTTTCCATTTGAAGTGACGCTTTTATTTTTTTTTCTACACTGTGCGTGTATTTCATGCTACCTACTTTGCACCGCAAGGTCTTTCAAGGGAAAATTTTTCTCACCTGGATCCCTTGGCCTGAAGGGTCTCCACCACAATCCTGCGGAAAAGTATTTAAAATAAAGGTGTGCTGGTAAATATCAGAAACAATCGAAGTGAGATTACAATCTCCGCTGTTATGTTTTTGTTGTGACATTATCAAGATTTCTGGGGAAGCTATTCTGCACTGGCGTTTCAGTAGCTGCAGCATTGCGAAGTTTTTATGCTATATTTATTTATTGTTACCCAATATACAGGGTATTTCACCTAACACTTTCAAAAATTGGTAAAGGTTGCCTGTGGCAGATAGCACAATTCTAGTTCATGAGCTGGTCTGCTCAGAGAGGTGGACATTCCTTGCACAATAATTGAAATGCATAATTGACTAATTAAAAAAACACTAATTAACTTAAACTCATTACCTTAAGGCCCAAATTGTAATTAGGAAATTCTAGACGTGGAGTTTGCAAGGCAGATCCACATGGAACGAATTCTGAGGATGACACCAGTTTCAAGATATTCATTCCCGGACTTTCCGGGAAAATGCAATGGCGTTCCAGTTACTTTTGTGTTTCAACGCATGAAACGCCACTTTGTTAAAAAAGTAACTGGAACGCCAATACATTTATCCGCAATATTCGGGAATTATTATACCGAAGCTGGTGTCATCCTGCGAATTTGTTCCGTGGACCCGCCTTGTGAACGCGACGTCTAGAATTTACAAATTGCAATATGGGCCATAAGGTAATGACCTAAAATTTTATAAGTGAATATTTCGTAATTAGTCCATTAGGCATTTCAATTTTTGCGCATGTCCACCTCTTTGAATATACCAGCTTAGGAACTGGTTTTGGCACGTAAAACCCAAGAAAGAAGAAGAAGAAACTATAATTCTGCTATCTTACACAGGAAAACTTTAAAAGTTTTTAAAATTGTTCGCTGAAACACGCAGTATATTGCATTAAAATCATTCTGGCAAATCGTATATTAGCGTACACACAAACCAGCAATGATGTATAACCGGGAAAACTAAGAAAAGCTGAATAATACTGTGAGCGCGACCCATGACTGACTCTTCTTCGTCTGTACGTATCATCATCACTTGTACAAATTCCTCAACTGTATTTATCATGATCAGCCGCCCAGCTTGTTCTTCTTCGTCGTAGCTCGAGCTTGGCTGGAATACACGGTTCCTTATACGTGGCGGAAGGTGCTTTTCGTTCCCCGAGACATCTCGCCCTTCTCACTGAAGCTCCGCTCGGGTCACCGCATACCACCTACTGTCATGTCTGCTCAAGGCAAACCGAGCACGTCCGCTACTACCACCCCAGCACAGCCTTCGCTGTTCGTCGCGGCCATCCACAACCACCACCGTGACCCACCAGTCTTTGCTGGTCTGCGGGGAGATGACGTTAATTACCGCGTCTCACCTCTTAGTATTTCTCCCGAAATTCTTCGTTATAATACTTTTTTTTTGCCTCTAAGCAATGCAATACCATTGACACAAGTCACAATGCAGCTGCAAGTAGCACAAAACATAATTAAAGGTTTAGATGACGCATGCATCATTGCGCAATTATTTAAACTGGCGGTCGGAAGCCACGGGAGAAGTGCGTAATAAAAACGACGGGTAATCCAAAATCAAAAAAAGATGGCTGACTAATGGAGTAGCACACGAGGAATAAGGATTATAAACAGGGATAAGGTGCCTCAGAAAGGCTAGAATTTGTAAAATTTACCGCATAGGTAGAAATCATTTTCACGTAATCTATGTAGCCTTGATGTAAACAGTTCATGCACAAGATTTCAAGTATTGCGCCCCTTAGTGGCACGTCTTTCGAAAAAAAAATAGAAATTGCGTTCCAAAACATTGTAGTAAATTTTATGCCGTTATATAAAAATAGCAAAAAATAGTTTTTAGCACTAATGGTCAGGACAAATCAAAATGGCAGGATAGGACGACATCAGAGCGGGCTATTTGGTCACCATAGTGGTGAAGGATAACGACGTCAGAAAACACAGAGATACAGGTGTGAGGTTGCTGGGAACATCATGTAATTTTACTTTGTATTCATATTAGCCGCATTTCTCCACCTCGTCCACCACACACACTGTGGTTACGACATCAGTTTTTACCTAGAAAAAAAGAACAGTGCCGCTATACTTAACTCAAGATGTTCTTCAGGTGGAAGGTTAACAACTTAGGCAGGGATTGTGGTGATTGTTTCGTTAAGTGATGTCCTATCGCGGTTTCACAAAGTGTGCGGTGTCGGTAACTTTCGCACACGACATTAGGTAATACTGATCTTCAATGGGATATTGCTTGTATGAGCATCCTAACCCCCTCCTTTCTTTTGGAACGAGAACTCTCTCTAAACAAAGAACGGTACCCGTCAAAATTCAAGGCCGACTTTTTTTCGTTGAAACGACAATTGTGTACTCAGCGACAACGTCTTGTATAACAATTCTCCCTGGAGCTCAATGATACACGTGCCTGACCAAGTGACATGGCGTACCCAGCTCATTTTTACGGCTAATCTAGGTGGCGTCTGTATTATTTTATCCCTTGCACCATCTACCATGAGGTCACTGGGTACATAAAAAACTGTCTTTAGTCAGTTTAACATACAATAAAAAAACCTGCAAATATAGTTCGAGAAATTCATCATGAAAAGGTACTTGCCTGAAATCAAGGTAGCAAATAAACTGAGCAGTAGGTAACTGATAAAGAAGAATCTTGTCGTCATAGCTGAGCCAAAAAAAGAAGATTAATAATAGAAGTTCCAGTAGTTAAAACATAGTAATAACTGCAGTTACGGTAATAACAGTAATAATACAATAGTGATCACAGTAAAGATACATGGATAATAACTCATTGTAGTCATCCAATCATGCACTATTTTTGTAATTAGCAGGCAAGACTGAAGAAATAAAAATTAGGTTCGTGCAATTTACTTTGGCCCCAATATGTGTTTATGTAGGTCGGTCTCAATGTTTCTCACATACACAGATTCACATGCTTTACAACCAGTCATGGAGCTATCGGGCAAATTTCTGTTGCAATTAGTAGGGAAGGCCCATTTAGGTGACCTATGTTAACAAGAGAGAATCTGTAACCGATTATATATAAAGTGGTCACTGAGGTCATAGCGGTGCCAATGTGCAGCTTGCCCCGCTATGATGTCTTTCCCCCGCTAGAGGGTGACCTTGCGCTCGCTAGAATGCCAAAAAAAAAGCTTCACCAAAGGCGGCCGGACGAACGTACCTAATTTTCACCGGTGGGCGAGCACAGACCAGAGCGTATGATTCTTTGCACGCCACAAAGCCAGCTTCAATAAACAGAGCCTCCCCGCGGCAGCAATGTTTGCCCTCTGGCACTTCCCATTTCGGATTGAGCACGCTTGACGTAAAATGAACTACGGCCTAATTGCATAGGCTTATAGTTTTATTTTTACGGTATAGAGCTTCCATTATTATTGTAAGCTAGAAGCGCGTGCGTTCTCCGTTTTGTCAGTCAATTGTTACCATGCGACACGACTAATAATACTAAACAGCACTTAGAATCAACAATGGGTTCTGCATTACGATTCAACATTTGCGCCGTTTTCACCTAAAGGACGTCTGTGACTAAACATAACTTGGACCGGTCTGGTACACTCGATTGTCCAGTTGTTTGTCGTTTACTACCTTGTAGGGGCAAATGTGCGCCTATCCTTTGTCTGTTCCTACTTATACTACTGGTGTTTTTAGGTACTTCTAAAGTCATGAAAGTGGAACGTACGGAATTTTTTTTCTCTACGCATACAATATAACCTCGCTGTAGCAAACAAAATTAAGAAAATATACTTCCAATGAGTAGAACCGTAGGGCTGCTGTGCTGAGGAAACCGGGTTAAAAAGAAACCGCAATACGCGTTTTTCTGGCAACCCAATTGTGTGTATTTATTGGGCTAAGAACGGTTATTGTAATTAAAATAAATTGCCAACCGGGTAAACATTGCTCTTACATAAGTTTCAGGGGCCGGGAAGCGTGTGAATCAGTCAGGGACCTCTGAATACTATCGCGTTCCACTCTTAAAGGCGAAGCTTATGCGTACCCCAACTTTATGGCGACATTTTCTGGCTCCCTTTGCCCTATCGCTTTTGGAAATTAGAATATTGTTGCGGCGAAAAGAAGCATGTTTAGGTATGTATAAGGCCAAAAGTAAATGTTCATCTAGTTGACGTATTGCAGTATATTATATAAATCATTGTTAAGCACTAACCTGGTGTCGTCCCGAAAGCAGCCGCACAAAACTAAACAGGTGCGCCCAGGCCGTCTAGTTTCCCGCTTATCATACAGCTGCAGAAGCCACCTGCCAAAAATATTTCCCGTAGATAATTCTCATTCTTTGCAAAACGGCGAAGCTGTCACATTTTCCTTCACCAAGGTTTTCAAGATGTACTTGTTCTACACTGCCATTTTCACTGCCATGAGCCCCTACCGGTATTTTATGCGTGAAGGGCTAGGGCATGCACAACCTAAACTTAAATGCACTTATTTTACGCCATTGGCTGAGTGCATTCATCTATTTGCCAGTCATTTTTTTTACAATTATACGACATCACTGTGAAATACCAATGAGAACTTGCAATTTCTAAGATACACAGCAAGTATTGAAATCTATGTAAAGTTAAATTTTCGTGAAGTGGTTATCTTCGTTGTACACAACTGATCATTTCTTGCATGTCTTTTACAGCATTTTGCAGCATACCAATTACTTCTGTTCCAGGAAAGAAGGCAAAACTAGATGACCCCAACCGAGCAACTTTCTTGGACACTGTCAGCGCCCTTTACTAGGCGACCATCTGACAGAGCAGACCCATGAAAGTAAGGAATGGAAAGCCCTAGTCTATTAAAAAATGTTTCGCTTTATTGTGCATACTGGATAGAGTAACAATGTTTCCTTCCTCTTTATTGTTTCACCACGTAGTTACGTAGAGAACAGACTGGGCTACTACCACCATTCTATGGGCTGTGCAGATGGGACAAGTTATAGGCCAAATTTTTATATTAGTGATGTGGTAAGTGTGAGCTGTTGGACTATAGACAAAGGCAGCAGGGGGCACGGCCTGCAGAGTCAGTAACATTCGCCAAAGAAGGTTACTTACGATGCCATGTACGGTTTTTTTTACCCAGAATGGGACCTTGAGATTTTCCTTCTGCCTCTCTGTTGAATAGGCAGCTGCAAGACCTGAACTTGATATAGTAGTGGTGGACAAAATGCATTGTTTGCATTTGAGACTGTATCGAGCTTCCTGAGAATTAAAACTCGTATGATGTAAAACCAGGTTGCCTATCGAGTTGGAATTAAAGCTGGGCAAGAACGACTGCATATCGCCTATGTTTTTTTTTTCTTTCTGCGATTGCATATTGCGCAAAATAGAACCAAGGATAATATAAACGCCGTAGTGTAATTTCAGCTACAATTTGCATGCAAAGCTAGTAGTCCTCTCCATTTCTCTGTGGAGTAAAAGCGACAACTTCGTTCGGCTTTGCAACAAAACGCGAAAATTATTTATCAGAGTAAAGGAGAAACAACTTGCGCAGCTCGATCATCTCTGGACATGAGCTAGTTCTTAGCCGTATGTAACCTTTGCAACAAATTTTATCATCCACTACATGAACAAAAGCCAAAATTAACGCGGCAATAAATTCTGACACAAACAAGCAAGTTAAACGTGCTATTTGATAAATTGTGAAGCAAAATCTGATAGTGTCTCTGCAGGTATTGGAGCTTTAATCGTACTTTACACAATAAAGTTGGCGAATCTTCGAGCAAATTTATCCCTTTAACGCATATATAGTCGCCAATTCATGGCATAAACAATAGGTACAGCTTACGCCGTGACAGTGTGTTTTCGGGCTGAAGTGCCGCTTGTCACGCCTTCTAGACAAACAATGCTTTTGAGCGATGGCTTGCAGTGCTACCTAGGAGCATTAGCAAGATTGTGGTAACTATTGTTTGGCGTCGTGACCGACGAGGTGCATCCACGTGTGGGTGAGTTCTTTTGTGAAGTTTTTAGGAACATAAAGAATGTCAGTTCATGCTTCCGAAATTCGCGTTCTTTACGTTAAAGACATTAATAGTTGTATATGTAGTGAGCTTTGCAATATAAATATTTTGTGTAATACGGTATGTCTCAAATCAGTGACATGTCTAATTTGCGACACTGAATAGCTGTAGCAACATGTTGTCTAAAGAAAAGGACAGAGCCTTGTTTTTGGCCAGGGAATGAACTTTAGGACTTTTAACGGCAAAAAGGGGCTTCACGCACACCTTCCGTCATAGGATATAATTAATGAAAGCGCCCTAAGAAGATGAAAAGTCGTGTTAAGTCAGTGTCTGTAGCCAGAGACGCGGCCAGGCTTTTTCGTGTATGTCAAAGACACGCATTTCACCAGGGAGGGGGGTGGGAGGGACAGTCGCGTGTTCTCGCATGTCATTTTGTGCAAAGTTTCTCTGCTTCATACATATTTTGCGGCTGCGAGGGAGGGTAAGACGCGTAATTGATGTGCGCACTTCCTCTGCATTTTAGTGACGGCCCCTGCCTAGCGCCATGCGTTAGCACTCACAGCCCCAGACAAAAGCCAGCCGTCAACAGCACCTGCCAACCATTCAAGCGAACGGGCTGAAAAGTGCACACAGCTTTTTTTTGCGCAAAGTGAAATGTGCATCTCTGAATGAACAGAAGTATCAACGGTTTTAAAGCGAAGCTTTCTATGTCGCATTGATTCTTTCGTGAGCGCCGAAAACGCACTCTAGGAAAGTCAGCTTACACAACGGAACTATTTGCGTATTTGCGAACACAATAGAACAACGACTGCACATCTGCGCACACAATATAACAACGGCGCACGAAATACATATCATAGAACACTACAGTTTACATTCGCAGTTGTACCGATAAGAACAATGGGAACTGCAACGCCATGCTACCCAGACGAACTGTAGTTGACTGCATTGCTACAGGTGCGTCAGGCAATGCATTCCTGGACGTCACCATGGGTAGGCCGCAGGTGCACCGCATGGCAGAAGAGGCTGCCGTACGCGTACGCAAGCGCGAGCGCGATCGTGTCCGTAAGACCGATCCCGTGTATCGGCAACGGCAGAGCCTCTGACCGTCTACCACAGCAATCACAAGGCAATCCTCTGCAAGTCTAGAGTCGTCCGTGAAACTTTGAGTGTGTGCGTGTAATCAAAGGCTACAGATCTAAAATAAAGGGTATGCAACTTAACGAAATGTGTCTTAATTCAAATTCAACGTTCATAAAATACAATCCCGAACAAGTAATCAAATTCCATATGCATCGCATCGGGTCGCTCAGCATTTCTTGGGTTCGTTGCTTGGTCATTGGGTTTGGATGATGACTTTTAGTTTGCATGGGCGAAAGCTTCGTGTTCAACCATCTTCCTTTAAGAAAAGGGCTTTGATTTTTATTACTTTTAAAAGCCATGGGTTACTAGCAAAGTCCTCCACCAAATGTGTTCATCTTTATTTCAAAGACTTTGCGCCACACTCTTAGTCAATAGCGGCTTAGAACAACGCATGTAACGGTGAAAGTAGATGAGCATTTCCACGCTAATAAATGGCTCACTGCAAGTGGCCTACTGCGTATGCGGGCTATTTCATGCGGATCTTCCATATGGGGCCAAACTTTTATGCGGTATTTCATATCAAGTTTGTCCTGCTTTCTAAGCGGCTCAAAATTGTGCGGCCCAACATGCATTTGTTAATAAACAATCATTTATTTATACACAGATGCCGCCCAGTTTAGTTTTGCACGCGGTTTCATACACATAGCCTGGAACCACGTGATAGAAAATGGATAATACACAGCACAAACATGAAAAGGAACACTACATAAATACGGAAACACTGGGAATCGAACCCTGTACATTGCGGAACAACCAAACACGCTAAACACTACACCACATCTCTAGGCTGGCGCAGAAGACTCGCATAGCTATTTGTAGGTACATTTGTGCTTGCAAGGATTTCGTTTTATGTCGATCGTTCGCCGTCGGTGTTCGTGCGTGGTAGACATATAGTTTGTGTAACTATTGACAATGGTTAGGTGGTTTGTAATTTATTAAATGTGTATTTAAATGAGTAGGAGTATACAAATACCGATTTTAACAGCTCCTATGTGGGGCGGCAAGGCTAAACGGGGCCAAATTACGGATCATGAGAGCCGCGCAAAAGAAAAACTGCTTCACCATGCGAATGTTGTTCTTCATTGTTTTCCCTTCATTCGCTATGCTACTGATTATTAGCTGTAGTTGCTGGAACTTGGCATAGTCTGTGAAAGTTTCAACCGCGTTCACAAGGCTCGGTTAAACCTGATGCGCCTCAAACATGCACACCTGCAACTATAACTGCACTTGCTGCAAGTTTGCGCGGTGGAACTGGCTCGACGGTATAACGGCAATACGGCTCCGCTATTCTGAAACATCGAGATTTTGCCGGCACCTCTAAATTTGTTGAACCGACAAGTATTTCCAATCACCTCCACTGGCTGCAACAGGGAGGTCTTATCCATAAGACTGACATATATAGCTTTTGCGAGTGCGAGAAAAATGCTCTCAAACCACGCCTTTTATGCCGCTCCGATGGAGTCATTGATTTATTTTGAAGCCGCAAGGCACGTCGGTAACTCCATCCGTGAGGCTGCCGTAACTGCATTGCAAATATCGGAAGCTTCACTGCTTTATACACACTAGCTTGATTTCACCTCATCACCTGCCAGGCGCATGTGAGGTTGCGACTAGCTACCGTGGCCATACCTGCAGTGCCGTCGAGGTTAAAGGAATCAAGGGTGAAATCAAATCTAGGCATGCTTAAAGAATTTATATTGTGGGACTTAGAATCACGAACCTGCTGTGGTTTACTAGGGACGCAGTATTGGTGAGCTGCAGAGTAATTGTGGCCAGTTTGAGTCATTTATGGCGCAGCGGGAGAAGGACACAAACGTTTTTGCATTCCCGTCGAAATGCGACATGCGCGGCCGAAACGTCAGTCACCATGTTACCGCGGGGACTATAGTTGAAATAACAGATCAGCAGTTTGAAAATGTATGGCCAGGCGGGATTTTGCCGGCGTGTGGAATCTTCCAACGGCTCCATAGCTAGCCTTGCAAGTGGATGGCTTCGACGTAAAATGAACCTGGAATAACAGTCATTTGCCCATAGTGTCTTGCGCTGATTTGTATGGTATGAGCAACCGCATTGCGCACTATCTGCTTTCTGGAATGCAAGCAATTCTCCGTGCGGAAGACGAGCTTCACTCATGCGCAAAATACGTTTAGTTACGTCAATAAAACATTAAAAACAACGCGCAGACCTAATGTACCTAAAGTGCACGCGCTGTATTTACCGGACACGATGCTCTTGTGCTGTATCACAACCTTGATTTGCCATGAAGTGGTTGCAAGCAGATGAGATGGACTGTAAGCTTGCATACCTAATTATCTCAAAGGCGAGATTGAATTCGAATTTGGGCATCATGTACATTAGTTGAGTGCCTCTCCTTCGTTATATTGATGCCGAACCGCCACCAAAGTGTGGCTGCACTGAAGAGGAGGAAGACGACGTGTTCCCGCTTGATATAGCGTCGCCATCTCGGCCTCCTTTGGGCTTCCGTGTAAATAAATTGTAAATAGCCTTGCACATCAGCTACACGTATCATTATTTGGTGGAGGTGTGGGGTATCCTATGTACAAAGTTATTAAAAGCATAAGCATTTCTCCTACCACCTGAAGTTTGCTTTGGCGAATATCTACTTCATCTGCGTACCCGATCTGAAAACAAGCTGTACATTCATGTAGACTGTTATTGCATAGAAATAGGAAATATTGAAAGCAGAATCATTTACTTACAATACAACAAAGTGTCCAGCATAGTTTCACTTTGGGTTTTTAACACAGAATGAGGAATTATATAGCAAGCTGTGAAAGTAACAAGTAAAAGACAAACTGCAACAGGCAATACAATAGCTGTCAGGAAGTGTTCGTGCCTACAGCTTCTAAAATATGAAACAAGCATAACGCATGAACTTGCATGAACTTCATGCGGTTGTGACCAACATAAGTTTGGCCTCTCTGTTCGCCGCTTTCTCGTTCATTAAAAAAGTTTTGTTTAGAACCAAAATTATGTAAAATAGCAGTACGTACAACATCAGGAGCAGAACACGCATACGTCCTAAACTTACTCTAAGTTATCTAATGAAGAATTTAGACAACTGAGCGCTCACAGCTTTAATGAAAAAATAGCTATTCATGACTAGCATGAAAAAAATGAAAGTGCTGCATGAAAATGTATGTCTATGAATTGAAGGACTCTTTTGCGAGCCAAGCAACATAAGAATATTTTGTCCTGCATAGCACACTCCGTATACATGCCTAAGTGTTTGGGTGAACGCAAAAAATCCAAGTGAAATTTTTTTTTATTTTTACATTGTTAATAAAAGAAAGAAAAGCCGTTTCAAATATGTGTGTCAGTTTGACATAATTGCTTCATCAAAACCTATAAGATATCCTTCGTATATGTTCAGAATTATTTGTACTGGTGACCCCTGGACCTCCAGGCGAAGGAAAAAGAAATTCCACTCAATGCTGCAGAATTTAAAAAACTGTTTCACCTTGGTCCTTTTAGGGCTGTAGTTGTTTGAGGCCTATATAGTAGTGATCTTGCACGAACCCCATTCTTTTTTCTGGGGATTTACGTGCCAAAACCAGTTCTTATTATGAGGCACGCCGTAGCGGAGGGCTCCAGATTAATTTTGACCACCTGGGGTTCTTTAACGTGCACTACAACGCAAGCACACGGGCGTATTTGCATTTCGCCTCCATCGAAATGCGGCCGCCGCGGCCGGGATTCGATCTCATTGTTAACCGTAAACTTCTTAGGCTGCGTAAATAACGATCCGAGGACTTCTATTTCACTGCTTTCATTGTGGTGTGGGTAGAAAAACAAACTCGACTGCGCTTAACTGCAAGTTGTTGTGGGAGAAATCCATTGTCCTGACTGTGCTCAACACCGTTGCATTGCCTTGCTACTTGACATGCAGGCTGTTGCTGTAGTGCACAGCATCGCATTGATGTGCACACATTCTTTTCCTTTTTATTTAAATCTTCCTTCTCTTGTATATTTTCATTCCCTTAATACGCTCTTTCCCCAGCATAAAGTAGGTCGCTTGTATTTACACTGGTTAGCCTGGTTGTCTTACAATCTTTCATCATCCTTCCTCCAAAAGCATGTGTCAGCATTATAAAACTTGGTGTCAATAATTTACTGCAGAAAGCATAACATTCTATGTCACACACTTTACATGTGCCTAACTCAGAGATTGTGAACCACATGAGAGTGTGTCCGACCTTTGTAGTTAAAGCGTTGTATTGGAAATTTCACTGCCGTTATTACCACCAAAGTCCATCCTTACTTAATCTGAACACAATGAGCGCATACGCAGGGAAAACAATTTAATCAAGCTATTACAACAGACGAACACACGTAAAACTCTGAGCAAGCTACTAAAGCGTGCAAAATACGTTCATTTGGGATTTTTACATTATGCTCGAACCCATTTCACAAATGCTTGGCTTCTTCGAAATCAACTCAATGTGCTTGGACTTATGGTTTATTTCACAGACATATTTCTTCACACTTGCAGGTAATAACTGGTCCACACTATCAGCGAGCACTCAGGGGCACTCATTCATGTCACTTATACTTACTGGGATTCAGCTGTACTTTCTACACTCGCCGAAACTTATTCAGTGACTTCCCACTCTTGTGAAATCATCAGAAATTAGTGAAAAGGATCTAGAAAGTGTACCTACCTGCAGTGATATTACAGCGCGTGTAAGTGCTTCAATGTCATCCACATGCGATCAATATTGTAAACACTTCTCTTTTTCTGTGCCCGAACACCCTTTTTAGCTGGCAAATTATAAGATTTTTCTTCGTGTGCTTCATCATAAGAATATGATTTAAGCATATGATCAGCATAAGCACATGATCATCATATATGATCTGTTCACTGCAATCAACAGCCATTCTGAGCCTGATTTTCGCTTACTGGTGCTGTGGCCCACTCTACAGTTGCACTGTAGAGCCAGGGGTTCTGCGTCCTTTGGTGGCGCTGACATGAGTGTCAACCTCTCCCGCTTTAATTCTGTATAAAGAAATCAGTTAGGTGAGAATGAAACGAAATTCCAGAAGTTTGATAATTCGAGAAATATAAGCGCATAAGAAAGGTCTTATTAGGGCCTATTTTGGGGTACCTCATAGCCGAAAATCAAGACTACGTAGAAATCACTGCACAAAAGCAAAATGTCCAACTTGTTATGTTTTATTGTTCTTTCATAGGTTTTAGTTAGCTTTCTGAGAACATTATGAAACGACACAAGTACTGAAAACCGTTGATTTTTCAATCCGCAATAAAACTTGAAACTTCTACGCTCGACGCGGCCTATCGCGCTGTTGAAATTTTGCCAATGGTATAGCACTTCTCCCCTTCTACAAATAACGAGGTTACTGCTCATCTCGAAGAGACATTGTGGCAAATGGTGCTTCTAGGGCAAACCGTCACTTCGGAGCTGCTGCGTTGTGGGAGTTAAATGATTATTTTCGCGTCAAGCAAGCTTCGAGCGAAATTTGGCTTTAATTAACTTCCAGACAACTCGACAAATTGGCAGGAAAGCTAGAAACCTGCGCAAATCCACACACTGCACAGAGGAAAGTGCGTAACACACCAGAAAATTGTTCAAAGTAAAACCGTCGCTCGACAAACTTAAAATACGTAATGCAATAAATTCTATTGCGATGTCCGCGAAGGAGATAAAAAATCTGAAGAATTCATCATTAGAACGCCGCACACGATTACTTGCGGCGCTATAAAACGCATGCCGCAGTGAAAATTCGCGCATGAAATTTCAACGAATAAGCACTAGGCTACACAAGAAAAATATCGCCAGCAATTGTGCAATTGGAGGAAACCGAAACGGAACTACGCCCTGAAGTTACAGCTAGTTCACACGCCAAAACTTCAATACGCGTGTCCGCATTAGTGCTCCACGTTCGGATGTTCGAAATCACCGAGATTCGTTATCTGCTGGCTCATAATAACGTAACGATAGAAATTAAGCATTTAGTAAGCTTAGCGTGTGGGAAGCAACAATCGAGCTACCAATTTTAAACAAGTTCTCAGCTCTACAACACGCACTGCTGGGTTGGCCTGTCCAGCGCATATGGCGGCCCGTAGGCGCTGATCGCCCCAGTGGACTTCCTACGGTCTCACTCCCACGAGTTGTCGAAGTTGCACTGCTTTCCTGAAATTTCCAGTAACGTCGCTGAAATTGAACATCACTGACGTCACCGAGAATGTTCATTGACGCGGCCAGATGACTTCTTAACACGAACACAGTCGCATGACCTCGTTGGTGCAAATATATGCCGATAATTGGTGCCGCAAACAATCGCCTCGTCCGCCGGCTTACGCCACGTCTTTGTTCCTTCCCGGCCGGAGCAGTCTTTCCTCCTCCGCCACCATCAAAGTAACGCATGGAGGAGACTTCTTTCTCTTCATTTTCTCCTTTTGCCTTTCGCCTTTTTTTCTACACTCCCTCAATGCTTCGGCGCGTTTTTTGCTCGCCATATTTGCAGGGCTGCATATAAACGTTGCGTCCGCTCGCGGCCGCATATAGCGGGCCTAGCCTGGCACCGCAGATATTGCCAGGCATGCTATCGCTTGAAAGTCCGTTTAAATGCAGTAGCGTTGCGCTGGAACTAGAATATAATGCATATGAGCGGTACGTTATACGGGACTTGACTGAGAGTGTATTTAAGGCATAAATTGCCCTCGATTCAGTTTTTTTCTTGCATTATATGCGCAACATATTTGGGCCTCAGTCTAGACAGTAGCGAATTCGCGACATACCAATTACTTCATGGAAAATTCAGTCTTCGCACAAAATGTGGATGGCGTTTGTTTACGACAGGTAAATTAGGTAAAAATGTCGTGCAAAAGTTAGTTCTGCCTTGTCTTTAATAATTTTTGCATTAAAGGGTTAAGACGAATGAAAAATGCTCACTGACCAATAGGAACAGATGCGCTGCATGTTTTATATTTGCGATAATTACCAATGTCTGATAATCTCTAGTACAATTGATTAAAGCAATATTTTTTTATTTTTTGAGTATTGACTTAGCGGGTTATGTTATATTTGCGGAGAAAGGTCAGCCATTACTGAAACGATTGAACGCCACACGAAAGCTTCACTTCACATATGCTGTAAGACGTGTGTTGGAAATTGATTTATTTTTTGCTACACCTACTTTGCCCCTTTTTCTTTACGGTAAATTGTTTATTTCATTTATATTTATGTCGCAACATGAACCTTAATTGCTTTATCTCCGTCCTACTTATGCTCAGTTCTTGCCCTACTGCTTGAGCTACATTACTTAATATTAATACAGGAGCGCATTTAGGTACCAAAAAAATTGTTTCACTGTTGGAATATTGTGTCATCGAACTGGAAGCCCCTCTGCAGCCCCTCTACGATCACAGTATTCTTTACCTGCTTCCTTAATGCCACCAAATATTGTGAGCACTGTATATCGCAGAAAAATATTTCGGCAGATTGATTATACTGTGTGTAAGCATCACCGTACTCTCAAACTGCAGGCTTGAAAAGTTGAATGAAGAGACCCGTAGAAAGATAGAAGAAAATAAAAGACCGAAAGTGAATTGCAATAAGCAGCCTAACTCTAAAAGGTAGCATATTGAGGTGACATCCCACAGAAATTGTAACATATAGTTTTTTATTATAAATTATATAACAAGAAAAATCTAGTGCTTGGCACAACCATTTGAGAATCCATCTGCTTCACGTGAGACGCTGCCTGCTCGACAATTTGTATCTGTTTGCCGAAATCGTAATATAGATGAAACTTATTGTGCGTATAACAAATTAAATTTTGTAAATCATCTGTGCGTGTCTATATTTATGCTCTTAAACAAAGGTTCACCTAATAGTGCGCGTGTAGCCTCTTTTGCAAATGTACGTATTTCGTTTTTGTCCTACAATGTTATGAACATGTCTTGTCAGCAATGTCAAATCGGAAGCATGAAATGGTAAACAGCGTCTGAAATATAACTCATGCGGGTCTGATGGTATAAAGTGGAGCCCTAGCAGGATTCTTCGACGACCGCGAGCGCGCACTAGCGTCATCTCCGTTATGCGTATGATGCCAATATCCGAAATACAATAGCGTCGCAAAGCAATACTGTGTCATCTCTTGCTGACACTAGTTTATATTTCTTCGAATCAAGGTTTTGTCTTGCAGGTGCACAATACTTGCACGTGTGTAACAAGAGCAGCATAAATTACAAGCTATAGCAGGTGCAAGGAACATTGGTAGAGGCGCGAGCAACGCAGGAGACGTACTTGCTGCAAATTACACAATATGGTATGAGCATGCGAACATTTTGACCACGTCAACAATTTTGCTGTGTTTGATCTTTGAAACATATTTTGCGTAATACACTGGTTGCTTTATTTTGTCTGATCATTTTTAAACAATTTCAAATTTCTTTCAGAATATTTTTCTGCATCTTCATACATCTTCGGTTTAACTTGACCGGCATAAACTTGTGCAAAAATTTCACTCCGGCTCCACCTAATGCTGTAGTAAAAGTACGCAAAAGGCAACAGCTGTTTTAATCAGTTAGGGGTGACTAATTTTGTGAATATAAAAATAACGGATATAATATGATCTATCTCAAATGTATTCTAGAGGAGGTACGCTTGGTAAATGCAGCTCTTTAGTTAATTATCTATTGCCGATATCAGAATGCAAACTTTTTTCTATTTCTCTCTAAAGTTTTTAGTGTAGCACTATTTTTATATTTACCTTTGGGTATGGCCTGAACGATAGTATTTCTTGGCTCAGTGTTCTCGTGTTTCAGGATAACTATGAACAGCCCTGCCCTCTAGCCACTCTATCGTGCTCACTTTTTTCAGGGAAACTGGACATTTATATGCTTTGTGGGCATTTTCCTGCTCAAGGTTGCTTTAGAAACGGTAAAGACAGAACCTCCAGGCAAGTAAAACAAAATAATATTCATCAATGTTTGACGTTATTCGCAATAGAGCACTGCACGGGCTCGGGCTTACCCGAAAGCCCGGGCCCGGCCCGGCCCGTGGGCTGGGCCGGGCCGGGTAGAACAGTTTTTTCACGGGATCGGGCCGGGCTCGGGCATGGCGTGTGCTTTTTGACCCGGGCTCGGGCCGGGCTCAGGTTTTTTGACGCGGGCCTGGGCCCGGGCCGGGCTCGGACTTTCTGCGAGTTTTTCTCGGGCTTCTCAACTCTGAAAAACATGTATTTTTTGGTCTCGGGCCGGGTTCGGGCCGGTTTCGAGCCGGGCTCGGGCCGGGCTCGGGCTTCAGGTAAAGGGGTGGCGGTCCGGGCCGGGCGGGTAACGTAGATTATTTCCAGGCCCGACCGGGCCCGGGTCTCGCCATAAAAGTTTTGATCGGGCTCGGGCGGGCCGCCCAATGTAAAAACGGGCCCGGTCTGGGCCCGGGCCACAAAATTGGCGCGTGCAGTGCTCTAATTCATAAGGTCCCAATTTTTACAAGGAAAAAGTAGGTGGTCTTGAGAATATTCTAACCATGTCCTAGCAGAGAAACAGCGCGAACTAACTTAAGTAAATGAAAATTATGCAGCTCCGAGATTTTGCACGCTTTCAAATTAATTAGCGTTATCTTATTGGGCCTTACTTGATGTTCGTGATGCCTGAATAAAACGGTTAGCCATATTACTCATAATGTTACAAATTATGTTGTTTGGTGTCTTAGTGCATGGGCCCACGAACCACCACAACACCTTTAACGTTCTCTTTGTGGGACTACTTGAAATGCTTAAATGGTAGTCTAGTTTTTACAGCAAAGCTGTTAAGGGCTAAGTTCCCCAGGATTGTGTCCACGTGTAGAAAAAACTATCATCATCAGCAAAGCTTGGCTCCTTGTTCGTGGCGGTTTCCCACCAGTTGTGCGTTAAAACACGTGTCAAAACGGATGATGGATGGCCCATTGGTATACCCCTCGCCACCGCCGATGCCTCTTTCACAGGTGTCGCGATAATCGGCGGCGGCACGTCCCACCAATCGTTGTGCCCCCTTGTCTCATGGCGTTGAGATTGCGCTAGTGATGTTATCAACAGTTGCCCCTTTGCACTCGCTAGGGGACGGACACTCGTTTAACCACATCTTCCAGGATCCTGACGTCAGGATCCTGACGACGCCGTGCAGTGTGCCGCGGCAATGAACGTAGTGGCTCATACGCTAGTCTATGACGACGGGGCAGACTTGGCGCAGCAAACGCACTACTTGGCCATCGCGCCGGGCGAAACCAAGACGCCGGTGTCCTTGTTCTTTGACGAACACTCTACTTGATGCTCTACCGCAGCGATGGCTTAGCGGTAGAGCATCCGCCTCGTATGCGGGAGGCACCGAGTTCAAATCCCGGTGCCGCCGGGAACCCACCGGTTTTTCTAATGGGTAGAGTTGTCCCCTGGCCTGGTGCTCGGCTGCCGTGGGGGTCCACATCCTCAAAAGAGGGCCCAATAGAGATTTCAGCTCTTGTCTCTGGGCGCCTCTTGTCCAACCACAGACGGCCTTGTAGACGAGTATCCGCCGCGGCTGTGGGAGGCAAGTGCTGCCGCCGGGCACCTACCGGTAAATAGGTACAAGCGCGCTCCCGGCCTGGTGCTCGGCCATTATGGGACCTCAACGCTTGGAAAGGGGTGTTTGACCTCAACCCGAAGGCGCCCCCACCTCAATAGGTGCTTGGGGCGCCACATGGGAAATGACCGCCATGGGAGAGTGGCCCAGACATCACTTCTTTTTTCGTGCTCACGTTGGTTTCTACGGGAATTCAGGGCGCAGGCTCCTTTCCCAAGCGCATCACCCCTGAAGAAAGCCGAACGCCTGGCCGGGGCACGCTTGTGCCCACTTGAACCAGTGGGTGCCCGGCGGCGGTGGGAATCGAACCCATAGCCTCCCGCAGCTCAACCTTTAATGCGCCTCTACCTTTAATTCAACCTTTAATGCGCCTCCAAGTTCAATGAGTAATCTAGATTCACCCTTGGGTTAGTATCACTTGGGCATTACGTCATGAGTGGCCAAAAAATGAGTCACGTGGTCAACTCATCCCTGTATTGTTGCCTTTGTTCATCGTTTTACCTAGTGCAAGTATATCATTAAAATTATCTTTTGATGCATTCGAAAGAATGGAAAAGGTGGGCGTGATATGTGCCACATCTGCGCTATTCACTCTCGATGGTGGATAGACAGATAATGTCCGAAAAAAGAGACACGCCCATGACTCGCCTCAGAAAGGAGTGGCAATTGGCTTGAGCCTATCATGTAGATAGATAGCGGGACCGTCACGCTCGGGCGCGGTATTGCAATATTCACTTGTTAACAATAAGTGTAACTGGCGCGTAACATTTCCCAGTCTTCTGTGTTTCAAACAGGCAAGCGCCGAGTGCAAGGTGCACTCCAATTGGCTTAGTGGCTTCATTTTGACATTTTATTGCCTGTCGCTTTGGTGCGTTACACGGTATCTTTGTTCACTGACATCCTTCGAGCAAACTTAAGTCACGCAGGCAAACTAGAAATTTGGAGCATTCTGCATGGCATCATTGTTTGGCATATTATTTCCTCTTTATTGCGCAGACATCACTATTATGGAGTAAGTTTTGGCGGTTTTGTGACGCAGTGTGACAGACAGGCGAAGTGGGAGCAGACGAACCAATTTTAACTAACTCTGGAGGGTAGTGGCACAAAGACGTAGCCTCGAAAATAATTGTTTTCGTTGAGTCAATCAGGCATATTCAATGTATACATCAAACTATAGGCTAAGTTTTCGTGGTTTTCGTAACGTCGTGTAACCGACAGGCGAAATAGGGGGAGGAAGCAATCTTTTACCAATCATGGAGGGCTAGTGGCACAATTAGAACACAAACAGACTACAATAACTTTACGTTATAGTGCCCTGTTGTTAGTCGCTGGTGCCCATTTAGTAGTCCTCTGTGACTAATGTCGTAATGGATTTTCTAAGATTGAATACCAAGATGTAATTTGTTCCTTTTTTGTAGTTTATGAAGTTCTGTCACCTAAATTATATTATCCATCAGAAGCGCGACGTTGAAGAATTGAACAATTATAGGCCCATCAGCTACACCAGTGATATAACGTTACAAGAAAAATATACGCAAGTATGCTAGTGGATATGAATGCATGTATGTTTTGTGTTTAATTTCCCCGGTGGCCTCAAATGTCTATAAGAATGATAGCCGAAGCACTTGGGTAGGGAAGTTTGCCGTTTAAAATTTTTACAGAACTTATGCAAGAGGTTTCCACCAAGGTTTTACTGAAACGGTTGACTGTTCAGGAAAAGTCTCGATGAATAGAATGTTGTATTGATTGGAAAACTTCAGTTGAAAATACTGAACTCCTCCCAGTAGTGGTCACCAGCTATAATACTTCAATTTTCATGTACGATATCAAGCTGAAGTCACAGATCAATGAGTAGAAAAATAAAGACGAGTTGAAGCTGTTAGTAGTGGTAGTATAAACCAAAATTGTACTAAACTTAATTGTGTTTCGAGGTGCCATTGCTTTGGACTCCGTGAATTTGCACCTGAAGGTAACAACTCTGAGTGAAGGTTCAAGCTCCTAGACATCTCAATAATGATGGCTGCTGCATGCGCCCAAATTAGTTGACTTGGAGGCACTGAATTTTACTCCATAATAATGCCTCTGGGCATTATTTATTGATGGTACGTAAGGTATTGATACGCTAATTCATCACAGTGCACGCGCTCCTTACTCACGGGATTTAGCCACCTCCAATTTTCTGTGTTGCCCAAATGATAACTGGCACGTCGGTGCATAATTTTGGGGATGTGACCGTAAATCAAAAGGAAACCTTCCTGTTGAAGTTATTAACAAAGCATTACTGGCAAGGGTGCGACCAGCGATGGAAGAACATGCGGAATAAACATATTGTGTCTCATTGAGGGTACTGTGATTTTGGCTGCTATTGTGTATCTGAAGCTTCGAGAAATAATTCTTTAACGCGCTGCACAAACGCTTGGCACAGATTCTTTTACACTTGTTCTGGCTAGCTTGTGAATTTTTAACTTCCATAAATCAGTCTACCGCTTGACAAGGTTGGTGATTTTCGTTACTTGTTATAGTCTTTAAACGTACATTTGCCTCAGAAATTTATCACTTTTCGAAAAAACATGAATAAATAAGTTAGGCGTTATAATGTTTGTGAGAATCATTCATACACTGAATACAAAAAAAAACACAGGAATGATATTTACCTATTTTAACACAAATTTTATTTTTGACGTTATCTTAATATGAACTGTACATAAAATCATGATTTAAGGACGAATGTCACAACTAATTATGATTTTCTTATTTAGCTGTTTCTACGTGCTCTGCTAATTGCAACGGAGAGAACCCGAAAGCCTTTTGTACCGTCAGTGGAACTGGAGTCTGTACTTGCTTCTGCGGTAAGAACCTCGACTGCAAGCTCCTCTTTGGTTTACCCACTGAAGAGTATGATCTTTCATTCTCTTCAGATAAATGCATCATCCCAAAGTAAAGAGTCGACCGTTACACTCGTTAAATTGCGTCATTTTTACTCCATTTTTTTCTCTTCTTCCGGAACCGTGAAGTTTTTCTGGCGCAAGGTCACCGGTTATTTTCATTACACCCATTTTTACGTGAAATAAAAGCGAGCCTTTATGCAGGGAGGTAAACTCAAAAATCCGCATTTTTTATGCAGCAAGCTCCCATCAATAAGAGAATCCCCAATGACAGCTTGTAGTAATCCATGAATAGTTCCTTTAGTAGTTATTTGCGTCTGTCGTCATTGTCTGTTTTTGCTGTTTCTCTCCTTTTTTTATCTTCCTTTTCTCTATTTGCATTCCTTCATCCTAACCAGTATGCAGACATACAGCCACTCGTGGTTGCAGTAGCCAACTTGGTCGCAAGGGCCTGTTTTCTTTTTTTTCCATTTTACATGTCGTTGCAAATGAAATATTTCTACTAAAACTAATTCATTAGTTTCACAATGACCAGCCTCTAAAGATGTCAAACTCATTGTCAGGTAGCGTCATTGACCTTAAAGCCACATTAGGGCAGAAGTGGCCGCGTTCATTCATCATTTCAAATGTTTTACTTGGTAGAACTCCACAATTTCATCAAAGTTAGGTTGACAGTTTTTTTTGTTAATTAGGCACTGGGACGTACGGGAACACCAACTATGTAGTAGGGTTATGTGGTGACGGGCGCACAAAGTGAGATGATTATTATCCCGGTAATCGAATAATTAACTTTTCACTGGCTGGTGAAAGCAGGCACATTTGTATTGAAAGGTTACATGCAGCCGCGCTTCTAGAGAGTTCCACTTGGCAAAATTCTTCTAGGGTATCCGTACTTTGAGATATCGAGCTGCAAAGTTGAATTTTTTAGTCAGGTTAACACCGCAAGGCCACGAGAGGGGACAGAAGAGAGAACAGAGCGCTGTTCTCTCTTCTCTCTCTCTGTTGGTGTGCTATTGTGTCACTATATAAACAGCGATACTTTCTGTAAAGAAAATAAACTGTTAGAAGTCCGCGCTCTGTTCTCTATTCGGTCCCCTCTGGTGGCCTTACGCTGTTAACCTGACTATAAAGCATGTTTACCAACAAGCCCAGGTGATAATGAGAAAGTCAGATGACATTATTGACATTGACAAGAAAGTCAGGTGATAATTATCGCGGTTAGCAGTGCAATTTACAAAAAATGAATAATTAACGTTTGACTGGCTACTGTGAGCAGGCACGCTTGTATTGAAAAGTTGGAGGCAGCCGTGTTTCTGAGTTCTACTTGATGGAATTCCTCTAGCGGAACCGTGCTTTCAGATATCGAACTGTTAAGTTTAATTGCCGTTCGCATGATTACGCATGCAAGACAGTGACGACCGGCGCAAAGCTCCTGCCTTATCTCAGTATAACAGAAGCTACCATCGTTACAGGTTGCAGGGTTCCATGTTTTGATAGCGGTTCCGATTTCTTCCCCTTGCGATTAGGCCAGCCGTAATTGAAAGGGGCGCAGTTATCAGTTTTGCCTACTCTTCCATCCCGTTGTTCGACTAAACGCCGTACGCAAAAGGCGCGTCACATAAGAGAGGAGCTTTGTCTTTCATGCGCAATGATGCGAATGACAATAAAACTTAGCAGTTCGACATCTGAAAGCACGGTTACGCTAGAGGAATTCCACCAAGTTGAACTCTGTAGAAGCATGGCTGCCTCCAACATTTCAATACAAGCGTGCCTGCTCACAGAAGCCAGTCAAACGTTAATTATTCATTTTTTTGGTAATTGCACTTCTAACAGCAATAATGATCATTTGACTTCGTGTGCCCCTCGCCACATAACTCTACTGTAGAGGTGGTCTTCACGTACGTCTGTGCACCTACTTAAAAAAAATACTCCACCTGCCGCTAAAGGGAACCATGTGTGGAGGCGAAACAGCGGGGAGATGGTTAGCTTGAGCGGGAGATGGTTTCGCGGCAGCGGCCCGAGTGCTCATCGAGGCGCTGCACAGGAGAGAGAATGAGGCGCGAGCGCTCCGTCAATTTCATACCGCGGAACTACCGTGGGGCCCCCAGCGGAGTATGCAGCTGTCTCACCACCTGTCATGCGCGCCGCTCCGGATTCCTAGAGGAGAGAAGGGGGGAGCGTAGGAAAGGAGAGAGAGGGGGAGGGGACGCGCATGCGCTGGGGGGGGGGGGGTGTGGGACGCCGCGGGAGGCAGGACGGACAAAGCCCCCGCCATAAGCTCCTTCGCATCTAACAAACCTGTCAACTTAACTTTGATCACCCGGTATTCTAGGCATGAACAAATTAACATGTAACTCCAAAATACTTACGCTGCCCTCGGAAATAGCATTCTGTTGACATCAATATCTGCACCCTGTGCAGGGGCATGTGAACCTCTAACGGAGAAATTGTCAAGCTGTCATTGACAAATGAATTCTCACGTCATTAGCTTTGGATGAAGGGTTCCAACAAGTAATTAATATGTGGTGAAAGTATGAGGTCCACAATGCAAACATTGAGAGCTTGTTATATTCGTTTTCACTTCACAGGTACCAGTGCATTGTATAAATATATGTCAAAAGAAGTGTACTGTGAATAATTTAGGGAGTCATCATTTTTTTCTGAAAAACTAGGACTCAAGAACCCCTATTTACGATCCCCCCAAAATAGCTTTCTTTGACTCAGACAGCTTGTGACTTAAAGCCGCCCCTCGTGTTGTGTTCCACGCTGAACTTTTGTTTTGGTGGAAATCTCTATGTAATGGGCTGGTGTCTACTTTTCATCTATATCGCATATAACGGAACTTTTCGAGACACAATTTACGGAGAACGAGTCTATACGGGCACAGCCATGTTTTATAATCGGAAAGCACAGGGCAATTGTATATTGTGTTCGAAGCTAACCCACAGAAGTTTCCCTTCTTGCGTGTGTTCTTATTAAAGTATTCTTCAAAGGTTTGTTTTGAGCACAACGGCATCCACTATCAAATTTCTCAGTTTGACAGATGAGGAAAGCTGTTGGCACATTAGCAGGTGCTTGTGATATGAGCTTTTTTTTTTTCAAAAGCAACTACGCTCTTGAGCACACGATAGAACAAGGGTCGGTCACTACCTTGAATAAGACAATTTGACTATTGTATCATGATATAGTTATAAGAAATAATATTCGTTGAATAATGCACAACCAATGAAATGTTGTAGACACTGGGTGTTCCATGCCTTGTACACTGAAAGTATAGCTGTTAGATGTAGGTATAAGAGCATGTGCCACATCAGATATTAATTAACATGCTACAACCTAAAATTTGTTGCAACCGATTGTCAATATGGGAACGAACGGCTGTTTGTACAAGAATTGTTTATATGAAAACGGTGCATTGGAAACCCTAAGCTCATTTCATTGTTGATATAGTCAAACATGGAAGCCCCTTTATTTCGTTAATCTGCTCAGTCTACAGAACTTGAACGCTGAGGGAATTATATTGCAGTTGAGGCAAGAGCGTCAACGTGGATATATTGCTATAACTGCTACTGTTGCTGGAGCCTCAACTTTTCTACGCCAAATTTCTACGCCAACTGAACTGCTTTCACGCAACATGGTGGCTAAATATGTAACCTTGGGTACGTGCCGCTCTTCATTGAACCTCTTTGACGATAACTTGGGTCACTGGGTATGAGCCACTCGCGATAGAAAAAAAATTCTGAGCCCTTCCTCTGCCGAGAAAATGGGGGTAAGCGAAGCTTGTTGGGAAGACGTCACTGTAGCAGGCGTTCAGCTTCGTTTGACCTGAGCATTGCGCTCCCGCAACTCGAGGTCCGCGGCTCTTCGCTGACGTTTCGCCTGGACTTCGGAAGCCCTCACTCTATAATCGGACGACAAGCTTCGCTTACCCCCCTTTTTTCGACAGTAGATGGGTAATGATTTCGCATGTTTGGGACCCACATGTGACAAGGGCAGTTCAAGGGTGCGTTACAGGTCCCCGAGCCCACAGGAGTATGTGCCATTGAGCTTGAATCCTTTGTGCACTATCACCGTTATTTGCTCACTTTTCAGCGTCACACCACCACCACCACCGCCTAAACTTGTGAGCCTATAAAGCTTCACGTAGAAAAACATTTAAACTTATCCTGAGCTGGCCGGAATCAAACCAACGTAAAGTATATCGAGAAAATCAGGTAGTCGCCATGCGCAAAATTTGCGGTGCCGCCGCCACAGCTTTACAAATGTCCACAGGTATACGTGATAGAAGAGCCTGACCGCATACACACCTCATACAAGACACTTTTCGGCGGTGGCAATACTCTCTGTCGCTATACTAATTCAGTGCGAATCCCATCAAAGCCGACTTAGAAAGTGAGATAAGTCCTGCCGCATTTTTTTTACACAAAATTGAAATCAACGTTTGTAATGCGTTCGCTTTTCCAGTTGCAAATAAACGCTAGCTGTACGCCCATAAACCAACATACTTGTGGCCCTAACGACAAGGAAAAATGCACCGATGGAGATAAAGTGTGTCTCTGCCGTTGTGGTGAGTCACTCTGTTCTTTTCAACATAACATATAATTGGAGCGATGGACTAATTCAAGCATAAAGAGAGTATTGTTTGAAGCGCAACGTTTTGTGACAAAATGGCTGACTATGTGATTTGCATGCCAGAAGACTAGCGACGCTAAGTTCTAAATAAACAAGTTCAGTTCTTTTGTCATGAAAAGGGCATAAAGGATGAAGAGAGGCGTGGAAGGAAGAGAGCGGTGTGGATCAGAGAACAAACGGGGATAGCCGATATTCTAGTTGACATTAAGCGGAAGAAATGGGCCTGGGCAGGCCATGTAATGCGTAGGATGGATAACCGGTGGACCATTAGGGTTACACAATGGATACCAAGAGAACAGAAGCGCAGTCGAGATCGGCAGAAAACCAGGTGGGATGATGAAGTTAGGAAATTTGCAGGCGCAAGTTGGAATACGCTGGGAGAGGCCTTCGTCCTGCAGTGGACCTAAATATAGGCTGATGATGATGATGATAGGATGAAGCTGCTGGGCCAGATGGCATCTCTGTTAGAAAGAAGTGAAATCATTGATAAGGCTATCATATATCTGCTTTCTGAGGGTTTATAAAGGTTCCTAAGACACATTCCTGACATTCATAAAGCAGTCTGTCATTAAATCGTGGATATGGGTTGCTGTCAATTTGTATTTGAAAAAAAATTTTTTGGTAACTCAAGCTTGCATAAGAACAAGCAGACATCCAAGATGCGTTCGCCTTTAAAATTAATTACTCAGGCCGCAGAATTCTCTAACATAAAGATAGACA
Source organism: Dermacentor silvarum (assembly GCF_013339745.2). NCBI lineage: Eukaryota > Metazoa > Arthropoda > Arachnida > Ixodida > Ixodidae > Dermacentor > Dermacentor silvarum. The sequence goes on from NC_051160.1 coordinate 49,400,717, forward strand.
TCTTAGTTATGCTGGCGTTGTTTTCCTTCAAATATTTTCATCCATCCAATACAAGGAATTGGTAATGAAGTCAGCGGTTCCCATGTTCTTGGTTGAGGTTGGGGGAGCAAGTGGTCCTATAATAATGAAAAATTTTTATAAGGATAAGAATAAGAAAAAAAAATGAAATATATTGTAATAATAAATCCCTAATTAACATATATGAGATAAGAGACAAAAAGCTTGCTTGGGTAAGTAACCTCTGAATTTATATTTGCGATATGTGCAATTTCCTGCCTTTATATAGCTTAGTAATGTACTTTGTGGCATTTGATAAATATGGATAAATTTTAGCACTCTCAGACTCCCCATGTCCAATTAGGTTAGGCAAGTTGGAACAAGCGTATATCTTTCTGCAACCTTACGTTCTCAACCGTTGGGCCAAAGGCTTAGGGTAATTTATTTTGTTCAGCGTTCTTCAATATTTTAATATTTTAACATATTTGACACATACATTATTGATGCACAATGTTTCTTTTCGTTAATATCGTTAATATCTTAGTAGAGGTTACGTTGTGATAAGCACAATACCTTTCGTGTTTTGTAAAATAGTCAAAATTAATCTTTACTACAAGAAACGCCGAAGCACCTACCTGCTGGGCGTACCAGCAGCATGGCATTTTGCAAGATTATAATTATGAAGATTTCTTACATCACATTCGAAGTTAGGTTTTGTGTATATCATTGTTTAAGCCAGAAGTTAAAGATAGCTGCTGTGTTACAGGCTTCTTGCTTCCAAGTTCGATGAATCACTTTCTTAGCCTGGGCTGCGCATTATTCAAGCCTGAGGCCAAATCTTCTACAACTACTATCATGAGCGAAATCTCGCAGTAATACCTATGAGATTTCTTCCAAATCCATTTTTTTTCATGTATATATGTAGTGCCGTCATTTCGGGCAATTGGCGGCTGTGAATCAAATGAACTGCTCTATAACAAAGGGTGCGGCGTATTAGTTTCGAAGTGGTAGTTAGTAATGACGATGATGATGCTTTGTTGTTTTCTACCAAACGCCTAATCCTTGGCGCATCCTGTATTTGGAGTATCGGCCAAGTTGGTGGCTGATCATCATTATTGTCATGTACGCTTCCTTTGGGCCGTCGACCTGGTGTTCACCAGCTCTACAACAAAGATTTGCAGGCCAACGATCCGACATAATGACAAGAACAAATACTATACATGCACATATTATCATCCTTGTATACTGACGCGTTTATCAGCACTATGTTGCTTATAATGGCCTCGGAAATCATGTAGACACACCACAGTATTTAGAATCAGTGTTGAACAAAAAAATGAAAAAAAAACTTTAGTGGACGAATAAGCTAAGCCATTAAAAGTAGAATGAGATAGCACTCAAATATCCCTGGCTGCTTATCACTCTTCCTGGAAAGTGCAGCCTATGTAACCGTAATGTTTACCTGGAAGCGGCTGCAGTAAATTCTATGCACGAAGGTGAGCTTTCTGGTCCCTTTTTCGTGTTGTTTTTTGTTTTGTATTGAACTGTTTTTGTTAGTTTCTTTCCTTTAGTCACACCTTTACTTGATTGTTTTAATTCTTGTTACCACGGCCAGGGAGCAGCACTAGCGCCCGCCCCTTCTATAGAGTCAAGCCCCATCAACATCAACATACCTAAAACGGCAGCTGGAAAAGGGGTTTGTGTTTTAGTTTCCGTGTAACAGAATTATGTTTCCTCGCATATTTAAATTACAACTCGACGCTATCACTTCTGTAGCTTGTGTGCGAGTCGTACTTTACGAATTTTCCGAAGCCTATAAATTTGAGCACGGTCACTGGATGAAAAAAAAAACTGGAGGATGCTTAAGCTTCGCCTTTAAGAGTGGAACGCGATAGCTTTATCGGGCCCCGTTCGCATCGCATTTTTTCTTTATGAGTAGGCTTCACTGCCACACCGAACGTGCGAAAGCCGACCAAGCTTACACAACGACCAAGCTTACACAAGTCCCCTTAAAGACGGCTTCACTTAAACAGAAATTCATCTCTGAGAAGATGTTTTTTTCAGGGGCAATATGAGTCGTTCTATATTAAAATGTAAAGGCCCCAGGACCTTTTTTGAGTATTTTATTGATTGTTTGCTTCTGCCCCGACGCGCGCGCGTGTCCAAAACGCATTAAGCAGGCTAAGTCACAATTTGAGCTGCCGAGGATGAGAGCGCCATCTGGATAGGATTTTCGCAAGGAACTACCCGAGCGCGCCGTGGTTGGTATGGTACAAATGCTGGAAAAGAAGTTTGTATTTTTAGTTTTCTCCTAATATAATTAGGTTTTCTGGTACATTGAAATTACAATCCGACGCCACCATGCCTGCAGGTTGTGGTTGCGTCGTACTTTACCATTTTTCCAACGGATTTTTCTGTCAGAAATTCAATATTTGTTCAATAACACCTTGCGCTACGCGGAGGGCCTGCGCGGTCGGTGTCCCAGGCAGCACAACCAGGCTGGCCCCAGCACGGCATTATCTCGGCAAACACCGGCACAAATATAGGCCCGAAACCGGCAGCGCTACCCGCGTCAGGAATGGCCCAGTGTGGCCATGCCACTAAAGGGCCTATTTCGGCCATCGAGTGGCAGTGCCAATACAGGCAAATAGCCGTCTCTGCCGTTAATTGCCATTCTAGTGTCCCACCTTCCCTACTAGCAGCGCCGTTATTGGTCAATAGCCGGCTCTGCCGCTTTTATTCGATTTATTGTCCCGTATTACCCACTGGCATTGCCATATTGTGATGTGTGTGGGCGATGCCGTAATTTCCTACGATTTTAAATTTGGCAAAAATTGCACGGTAGCTCGATGCAACATGCAATGATCTACTATAAAATCACCAAGTAATGATACATAATTTCTTTATTGGTCTTAAAATAGGTTGATACAGATTGTCGCTCGTATCCCCATCCTGTGGGCCACCTACGAAAGCTTTGTTTATGACGCTACGGGGGGTTGAGGCTGGGCTCACAAAAGGGGCACTTGAAGATGCTGAACGGGTTGAGCCGCTTCGGCGTAACGCCGCCTTCTGCTTTTAGCACAGTCGATGGCGCCTGGCAGCCACATTCTTATGAAGTCTTGCGCTTGATTGATGTCGATCTCTGCGTCTCTCAGGCACCATCTGCATACAATACATATACCTATATTATCCCAAACCTGCCTGCAGTGCATAATATAAGCAAGAGGCACAAAACTGAGAAATTAAATGCGTATCACCTGTTCCCACTCTGCATAGCCGCATGTTAAACAGTCTCTTGCTTTTATTCCCATGCAGGCTGTATGATAGTTGGAACTGCATGGCCCATGATGGCGTTCATTATATTGAAGGCAACCTCCCTGTGATGATTAGGTTCTTTAGAGAGTGGGATAGGAAACGCATCCGAGATGTTGCGCCTCGGTGCTTCCAATAAAAGACAAGGCTGGCTGCAAACCACACGCAAGGGAAAGCCCCCCTTTCAAAGTTTTTTTTTTTTTCGTCAGAAAAAAAAATGTGCACGTGCGCGAGATACATTTCATGGCCTTAGACACTGGACATCTGGGTAACACCTATTATCTTTCTGCACTGTAGTGATACACCGTTTAGCACATGCCAACACAGTTCCTATTATGGCAGACACAACAACAGACAAGGGAAGCGTTACGCAGCTGAAACCTAAGTGCCACCCTTTTCGCAAGTGCATTGGTGACTGTTCTTAACCATTCTCGAAAGGAAACTTCAGGCCCCGCAATATTCTCAGCCTAGGCCATTCAACAGAGACCTCGATAATGAAGATACTTCCTGTTGCTTCTTTGGATGAGGGCTGAGAAGCGTTTCTCTTATGCCAGTATTCAAGAAAGCCATTTGCAAAGTCTTTTGGCAGAAAAAAATGGTGCACGCTGTTACTAAGTAGCACACGTGGGAACAAATTACTGTGCTTGCTGAATACTGAGGACTTGTGCTGAAGACCACGGTCAGTCACTTTGATATGGGTAATACGGTGACTAGCAGCCAATGATGGGGCGCCACCCATGACTTGTTTCGCCTTCATCTTTAGCATGCCATTTTGCCGTTTAGGAAGTGTACCAGTTTCTTCTATTCTGGTTTGGTACGTTTTGACCTCTGTCTTCAGTCTGCCACAGTTCAAGTCTCAACCGCCTTGTTCGGTATGAAAAATAATACCTACGGTAATGGCTCTCTCGCAGTTATACTTCAACACATTCACATTGCTCAATCGTATCATTTCCTTATTCTCACTACCGGCTGTCGTTTTCTCGTTAGCTGTCATCAAACCACTTTCGTCAGATAAATCTTTTAACACATTTGTAAGTGCTCGGTTTGATGAAACTAGATCACTAATTTTCAGTTCTGTTTGTTCATCCGTGTTGTGCCCCAGTTCAACAATTGGGACCACCTTCTTTAGACATGGAACTTCGATGGCTTCCTCCTCGGCACCACAACAGGAAGTTAGCATTGATGACAGAATGTGCTCTGCCTCATCAAGCTTACGGTGCAACTGCAAAATGCACTCTTGTCTCTCTTTGATGTCGTTCACAGATTCGAACTGAACATCCTTTCCTTGCTCCAGTGCCTCTAGCTTAGACTGAACCCACCACTTCAGATCCGGTCCAGTCAATCCCATCTTTATTCCGATTTGCCTCAGCTCTAGCTCCGCCAGTTTTAGTCGTAACCCCAGCATTCGTGTCTCTAATTCTAACTGCGTCTTAGCAGCCTCTCGCTCAGCGAGCACCTCTTCGTGAACTTGAGCGGTTTGTTCATCAAGCCAGGCATCTAATTTCGCGCCCTGCAGCCCAATGCGCTCACCCAACGCAACCAACTCTGCCAGACGCGTCGCCATTACTGTAGGTTCGGGCAACCACGAGCAAACGGTTTCGTCTCGTTACAGTGAGGTCCTATATTTAAGAATACTTGCAGCAAAACAGCCAGCCTTGTCCTGTCGCGGACGCCATTTGTGATGATTAGGTTCTTTAGAGAGTGGGATAGGAAACGCATCCGAGATGTTGCGCCTCGGTGCTTCCAATAAAAGACAAGGCTGGCTGCAAACCACACGCAAGGGAAACATTTATCAATAGAAGATAACACTCTCTTACATACACGGACTAGGAATAACAAGCAAAGAAATTACAAGGACAGTTATGGCACGAGATACACGGATAAGTTCAAGAACAAAGCTAGAGTTCACTAAGATACCTAAGGGTAACAAACAAGCGGAGGTCACGTGCAAGTAAAGCGTGCGTTCACCAGTTATAGGTGGGGTTGGTGATCCAGAAGTGCATGTTGAGGTGGCACCAGCAAAATGAAGCCTGTGGTCGGACGACGGCAGCAACTCTCGAATGGTCGACGTGACGCTGGCTCAACCAAGGTCTTGCCGTTGAGAAGAGGTCAGATGTGGTTGTCTCGAGCTTCTCCAGCAGGTCCGCTGTGATCGAGTGGAAGGCCTAGGCATCCAGGCCCAGTCGCCTGGCAGCCCACTCTTCCGCGCCTCGTCGTCCAGCTTCCGAAGAGCGCTCACTGTTGAGCAAACCGCAGCCTGCGGTGGGAAGACGCCGCGTCGTCGGCAAGTGCAGAGCCGGCCAGGTAGAGGCCTCGTGAGCCCGGGTCCAAGCACCCGTCAAGCTCATACCTCTGCACCCTAGCCGCCTTCACTTCTTCCAACCGCCGACGTGTCTTCTCCCTCTTTCATGATCATGATGATGATCTTAAACCATGGCACGTACCCGCTCTTCCGTTCTTCTCTTCCTCTTCTTTTCTCCTAATCTCTTGTGGTCTTTTCTTTAGAGGTTGCTTTTTTTCTTCTTGCTACGCTCGGCTCGCTTCAGTCAAACTCATGTAGCACTTCATTTTTGTCATCGTCTTTTGCTCCCGGCCATCCTACGCACCATGTTCGCATCGCCTCGCGCACTTCACATATCCCACTCCCACACACATGATTCCTCCATTCAAACAAGTTGTTGAAGCTTGAAAAAGAAGCAGAAATACGCAAAAATTAGGTAGGAAATGCCGCTGCATCAAAATATGCGATTTTTGTTCTATCTAACCAATTATGATGAATTATGCCTTCATTACAAGACTTCTCATAAGTGCTTGTGGGTAGCTGTACTTAGCCTTTGGCAATGCGTAAGCTTTTAGAACAAAGGTAGCAAAGAAAGGGTACATTACTTCATGATAAACAGCTAAGCAAGCTATAATACAACAAATTATAGTTTTGCAGGAAGTCCTGAACACTAGTCAGCTCGCAGAATATAGTTCCTCAGTAAGGAATTGCGACAATCCAACTTTGGTCTTTTTCAGTGTACCAGCCGAAATGTGCCATGTTGCGTTTTCAGACAGTGCGTTTCGGCTGACGCTGAAGCGGTGCAGCACCGTCTACGTACGTAGTAAAAAGTGGCCGCACATTATCTCCATAAAAAAAAATGAAAATACACGTATTAGGCAATGCACTTAGTTGAAACACTATACTTGAGAATAAAAATAAGACAATTGCACTTACCTTGCTATAACTGAGTTTATTTCGCAGTAGATGCAGTTTTCCGTCGTTTGGCTAGTTGTTCATGTTTCACCCGATAACAGTGTGGAACCAAGCTTGTAGTGGCGAAGGTCAAGCCGCTGGTACTGAACACGTTGCTGGTCAAGTTGATGCATGCTTCGGCAGCAAAACATGGTGCAAGCAATGTGGGCCACGACAGCTCAGAAGCAGAAGCAGAATGTGTACCGGTCCCTAGTCCTCCGAGAAACCGAGAGTCGCCACGTTTTTTTGGCAGCGGGCGAGGTCCGCGCAGGGAGCAAAAAATTTGACAGGGCATTATTCACGCTTCTTTGTGCACCCATCCGGTTCTGATTAGCAACGCAGGCTCGGCTGTGCGCATTATAGACCATGCATACCTCCGACACTGCAAAGCGAGGGAACGCAGGGAAAACGTGGTGAGAGTGAAACGCATTCTTGGTGTTTTGACGTCACTTCGGCTGATAGTATAGTGAAAAACGACACGCGCGCGTTTTTTATTCTTTTATTTATTTATTTTTTCTTTTTCCGAAAGCTGATGTGGCTGAAGGAGCAGTAGCACGTGTGCTGATTTTATTATATATTAAAGCTGAAATGTAAAACATGACAAGTGGACCTGTAGAACAACTCAAAGTGATAAATGAATGTTTTCATTGTTATTTTTTTTTTGCGCTCATTATCCCTGGAGAACGGTAGAGCAAGACAACGTGTGCGCAAAGGGGTAGTCCGGCACACAGCATCACTTGCTCAGATGCCTCCATGCATTTCTTGCTTCTGGTTAAATAATACAACCTCCCCCTTCGGAAAAAAATGAATAGACACAAAGCAGCGGCAGCCGTATCTAATCAACCTGGCGACAGTACCTTACGCGGCGCATAACATAGAAGTGAAGCCCAAAAAGAATCTCGTTCAAGTTCGCCATATTAATTTACTTAATTATGTTAGTATAGTGTCAAAGCCCGAAGGCTTTACATAAAAAAGCGGGCAGTTTTTTTTCTTCTTTTCCTAAGCAAAAAACCTTCAAACGTGGCCGCTGCGAGAATAAACGTAGATGGGAGGTAGAAAAATATGTCCTTTAAGCAACGGGAGTAATAAAATAAATCGTAATAAACGAACTCAAGCGAGATCGCATACGGCGACAAGTTAAACCAAGCGCACTGGCTACACGTGAGTAATTGAATGTAACAAAACACGGACGGCAAGCTTTTGGACACTTTCGAGAGCTTGCGATAAGGTATAGCAGTTGCTGGATTCCAGACAGAACTGGTGTACTCGAAGATTGACCTCACCATGGATTTATAAAATAAAAGCTTCCCATGAAGAAAATCTCGGAGCAAGAAACAAAACATGTGGTTGGCATTGGTAAATTGAAAACTCAACATACATACTCCAACAATGTTGTGTGTGATGTGTATACCGAGATATCTACAAGAGGAAGAAGTTAACAGAGGTGCGTCGTTGAGGGTGTAAGTGGGAGTCTGAATTTTATAAGGAATAAGGAAGCTCATGTATGCCTTTTTGCAAAGTCAAAACAACGATAGGTTTATTGATTAGCTGATGTAAGATGCAAACGTCAGCGAACAATTTATCCAAATCTGTGTTGCTCTCACAAAAAGAGTTCACCTACTCGAAAAATGTATATATATATATATATTTGAGTAGTTATTTTTCTTTATACTTGTTTCACTTTTTAATCAGAAATTTTATTCAGTAGCTTACATTTTTATCCAGTAGCGTTCACTTTCTTTTTTTTTTTCATTCTATTTTCATTCTCAGTTCTAGGACTCTTTCAGCCATCCGTCAAGGTTCGGAATGGCGCGGCGGGCTACGAACATTCCTGTTCTTTTTTTTTATTTTTATTTATTTTCTGTTCCCTTCAAACGGAAAGCGCCTTCTGTAGTCGTCTTGGTCGTCTGACCAAACCTTTTCTCTTCACTCCCCCCCGCTCCCACCCCTGTCTATCTGTTGTGGCGTTGTCTCTATTCTCTGCCTTCCCCTTTCTCTTCAGTGTAGATATATTTGGTGTCGTGCAAAATAAGCATTTCATTGTAAGTTGGGCTTGTCTCACATTCGTGTCCCTTCTGTGCGCTGTGTTTCTTTTTTCTTTTTTTGAAATATGCTCCAATAGCCCAGCAGAAACCTCTTCTCCTACATGGCGCCACTTCATTTTTTTCGCGGTTCTTTCTGCGGGGAGGAATTTACGCCTACTGTGGCAGTTGGTGTGAAAATATCATCTGGCATCAAAAAAAAAAAAAGAACACGCATGACAGATCTTTCCGGGAAACGCACCTAAGATTATAATGAAACTGGCCGCAGGAGACAGTACTACACGGTTCGATGTGCTCTTTATGCAGAAAAATAATATGGGGAGCAGTCATCCAAAATTACTTGTATTGTACTAGCAATAAAATTTACAGCCGCTACAGAAGTTCTGCTAGCAAGGGCATTACTGGCAAGCAGTACAGATGATTGCACCATAAAGTTATGCAGTATTTTGAAATTCACTACCCGCAACACTAATAAACGACGTGCATGTAAGCACACATACTTTTTAATTATACACCCCCTTGAATTTGTTATTGTGCCTATCGAGGATGCACACGGCAAACGCGCATTGACGCATTATAATGGAGTGCCCTTGTGCCACTTGTAATTTGTAAACAATCTCCGATTGAATGATTCAACACAATAAATAAAATTACGCGAAAGGTAGCAGCATTTGTAATAAAAAAATATGCAGAACACACATAATAATTTAGTAAGAAAAAAAAACTACCAGAGTGATCTCGTTGCAGTTGGAGTGAGCGGTGAAAAATTCAAATAAATATTGCGTGCTATATAACATATATAATCAGGATTGGTCAGCGAATGGTGCGTGAAAAGTAATATTGAAATGCCGTTCTATTTGACAGGCCAATATTTTAGGGTCTGTCAGAACTGCTAAACAATGTGGCTATGCCTACAGCTTTGAACGGACGTTGTTAACCAATGTTTGGAGATGTACAGCCAATGAGGGCACTCTAACGGCAAAGCAGGCCCGGGATAGCCAGTTGCCTCGCCCGGCATAGCCATTAACGGGCATTCACCGGCACGGTAGGGCCAGCGCTGGATGTCTGTTACAGTGGCTTTGCCAGCACTGACATTACGGAGGCAACGGCGGGCCTTCGCGGCCCAGCCAGTGCCGGCTGAAAACCATCATCGGCCCTAGTTGGCCCCATGTAATAGTGCTGCCTGGGGTAAGCCTGCTGCTAGAAGCCGTAGCTATTTCTTTAATTGCTGCCCAGAGGCCTTAGGATCGGCGTTTTCGTTCAAGCTGGTCTCACCGAACGAAACAGCTGCGAAGAATGGGCAGAGAAACGACTGTAGCGGTGGGTTGCCGATGGTCCTTGCTTGACATGCAAAGCACAATAGGATAATTCATTGGTCAGCGGCGGATGCCTCTCACGGTGACGGCGCCGAGATGAGGCAGATACACGGCTCCTGACACTGCCCGTTTATACTCGGCACGTGGAGGGGCGATTAGTGGCAGGAAGTCGTGACGCATCAACAACCCTTGTCGGTTGCGGCGCACGGTTCCGATATTCTTTCAGAGACACGCTTTCAAGTGGTGTAAAACGTGACGCACGCGATTACAGTTAACCAGATGTACTTATGGGTCTACTGGCTGGCTCTTAGCGATGACGGGTCGGCGCTCGACGACACGTTTAGTGTCCATTAGTGCACAAAGCAGAAATTAAGTTATCGGTGCTTCGTCACGTACATCGCGTGCGGTTGCCCTGACAGCAAAAGCTGAGAGGTCCGTGATTGCCGCTGTCTCCTGATGTGTGCGTGCCCGGCGTGTCATAGGCACAGAAAGCGTGAATGCAGTACTCATTCTTCACCGCGCGCACCTTTCCCACTGTAACCGTTTTTGGCAACCCGTTTCGGAGACTGTTGCCAATTGACCGCCGTGAAAATCTTCTCTGAGCAAGTATTTACTTTACCGAGCCTAAAGTATCGGTTGACAGCTTTCATTGACGAATGACCCGTAGTTCGGTGCGAGCGGGGAAGGGGTCACAGCATAGGTCAATCGCTTTGGCTTGCAGGTGCTACCTGCTTATTAGCGTTTTATTGTTCCCATTGTGTTGGGCTCTGTGGCTTTGCGCAGGGGTACGATTGATGTGCATTTGTGACCCTCTCCACTTTGTGCGTCCTTTGTTTGTATTTTGTTTTGAGGGAGAGGGAGAAAAACACCGTAAAACGTGGTAAAGGAAAGGACACTTGGATGAGAGAGAAACAACTTTGTTGAAATAAAGATTGTGCTTGGTTACTGTGACTGGAGCCCCTGTTCCAGGGCCCCACTGGCTATTGCGGCACGCCGGGCCTGGTCGAGGGTCGCCAATTCGGTTCCCAAGTCCAGTTCGGAGAGTCGCACCTCCCACGACCAATTGCTAAGTGTATCGTTAGGCAGCGGCGAGACGGCGTCTGCTGGACGCTGCGTGCATTGGTAAGTGATGTGTTCTAGTGTCGGGGTGGAGTCGCGCCATGGACATCTGTCGCTGTGTTTGTTGGGAAACAATTTGTGGAGTCTATGTAAGTGTTGGTAGGTGTTTGTCTATATTCGGCGCCAGTCCCTCGCCTGTCGCCTGTTGTGCTTGGGGTGAGGTGTACCTTTGATTCGTCTTCCTAGTCGTTGTGCCTCAAGTATGTCTCTCGGTGTGCTGCCGGGTGTCGGAGAGGCGTCCATTCAAGTGGTATGCATCACGGCTCGGCCTGTTATACCTCGAGCCAGACGATCTGCCCGATCGTTGCTTTCCCCTCCCGTGTGCGCGGTGCACCAGGTTATCCCGTTATCCATTTGGAGGCTTGGTCCTAGTATGCGAAGAAGCCCGGCCGGTAGAACTCCACGAAGGAAGAGCTGGCAGGCGTCTTGCGAGTCTGTGAGTATATAAGCCGACTGGCTCTTGGCCTTAGCATCTCGGATGGCTAGGGCTATGGCCACGGATTCCGCCGTGGCGCTTGAAGTCGTGCGTACGGATGCTGCGACGATCGGTCTACCCCGGTTTGTCGCGACAGCCACATAAGTAGGAGTCAATGTCTCACCTCTGGGGTATAAGCCCGCGTCAGTAAAGTATGTGGATGAAGCGCAATGCTGAAATGCCGGCGATCCAAGTGCAGGATTAGTGATTGGTGCGCCGGCGGACCACTCTCATTCATAGCCACCCGGTGGTGATTTGGTGGTAAATGCTTGGGGCGGGGCACCGATGGGTAGAAAACGCGGCCCCGTTGCCCCGACCAAGCGTTCTGGACACAACTTGCGGTGCTATGCACCATCGGCTCTGCCGATATAGGGTCGCCCTATGTGTGTCAGTTCCATCTTGCCTCTCAATGTGTATTGTTTGTAATTATTGTAAATAGTTCTCGGAAATACAAAGTGTCTTTATGCTTCATCTGCGGCTGCCTAAAATCGATCGGACGTCCCGAGCGAGCCTATCGCCGCTATCCGTAGCGGCAGTACTCCTCACTTGCGTAGACTGTCTCTGGCGGTGCGTCTCGGACGCCCAAGTGGAGAAGTGGTACGAGAAGAACCTTTGCAAACATTACTGTCGGAGTGTTTCGGGATGATTTTCTCCGCCATGGACGACGGCGCTTACGCCGATGCCGACAACGAATTTTCTGCGACACGGGCCCCATAACACTCTTGCGTTAGGTGGGCGGCAAGCGTCTCAAAGAGTAATGCGGTGTTCGTGTCACGCTCTGCATCATCCACCCAAATCTTCCTCGAAATCAGTCTCATCCGCAAGAATACGCTGCTCTTTGAACCGGCAAGTCACCTGCTTTCTTTCGATGCGAATATTTCAATTCTACAACCCATTGGCTAAAAAATATTGCCACTTCAAGTTTTGAAGTGGTGACGGCCTGACTAGCCCTAACCTACAACCGCTGCGTGCTGGCATGACTGACGAGACGCCGACGATAGATCCCAGCTCCACTCCAACGCATATCGAGTTGGATGACTCTGAAGGAGAATGGACAACGCCCGGAAATGTCCGAAAGCCTCGACTTTCTGCGCGCCCAAGTTTTGACCTTCATGCGGTTTTTGTCCACCTGCCAGCGTTACCTTCCGCCACCTCCGCACAGCTGCTGGAAATTCTCCCAGCTTTCGTGCGAGCGGCAAAGCTACCGGCGCATACTTGTGACGACGTTTCAGTCCATCTACGCAATCGCAACCGCCTCGCCATTCTCAAGACCCACCACATCGAAGTCGTCAGCCGACTTCACAGCGTTGAGAGTATCATGATCGCTGCCCGCATCTCTGCCGTAGCTCCATACCTCGCAGCTCCAACCAACTCGTGCCGCGGGGTTATCCCTGGTATGGCCCCTGACGCTACCCCAGAAGAACTTCTGCGTGATTTAGACAGTTATCAAGCCGATATCCTACTGGCCCAACGCACGGGAAATACGAAGTCCGCCCTGATCATTTTCGCCGGCAGGCACATTCCATTTTCCGTGTACTACCAACGACTCGAATTCCGCTGCCGTCCCCATAAGCCCCGGGCCCATCATTGCACTATCTGCCTGCAATATGGAAATCGCACTTGTGCCTGCCTCGGAAACCAGCGCCTGTGCCCCACTTGCTCCACACTCATCAGCCAGCCTGATGAACTACATTCCTGCTCACCATGGTGTCTTCATTGTCAAGGAAATCACACTCCCTTTGCAGAAGTATGCCCAGTTCGGAAGCAACGGGATGAAGCCTGCACCAACGCGGCCAAGAAGCAACGCCTCCTACACAGGCAGCAGTGGAAGAGTCTGAACACGTCACAACCCCAGGTAAAACCCTCCAGACCCTCATCTATATCCAAGGTGCGCACCTCGTCAAGCCTGCTGCCTACACATGCCCAGTGGGGGTGGGGGGCGGGCAGCACCCGCGTCAGACCCAGGTGTCACCAACCCCTGTGATTCAACCAGCAGCGAGTGATTCAACCAGCAGCAACAATCGAATCCTGCGGAATACCACAAGCCTGCTCCGGTTGAACAAGATTCGCTCCTGCAGAAACCTGTACATCAGGTAAGGTCGCTGACGACTCTCGCATCCGCACCCACAATCTCCCCCCCTCCTTGCCACGTTGAACAGCTGGAGCTGGGGCTGACAGAGCTTACCTCTCGCGTAACTGCACGCACATCCCTCGTTGAGATGCAACAAGCACCGAGTCACAAGACCAACGTACTTCCAACCTCAAGACGCTCATTTCAAACCTCACACAGTCCCTTGACAGTCTTAACTCCACCATAAACAAAGCATTTAATGACGCCACAGGCCCTATGGAAGACAAGAGCCACCCCTTCAAACGCACCCACCCCGTACCGACTTCGTCAGTAGGCCTGGCCCCCAAAATTAAGCCCGCCACCTTTCTCACTCCACCTAACCCTTCATATAACAAGCATCTTGACGATTACAATAATTCAGTGGAACTGCCGTAGCCTCTCCACAAACCGCAACCCCTTACAGCAATGGCTCCTTACACAAACCACACTACTTCACTTTATGCTACTACAAGAAACAAGCCATACCAAAAACATCCCAGGCTCCCGAGCTCTGCACGCCGAGCCGCCGCGCCGCTGTCTTCCGTTTATATTCGCCGTGATATCGCTTCTGAAGTGGAAGATGTTCCATCCACGTTACTTCCACATGTAACAGCCATTTCGTATTACCCAGAGCCCCAAGAGCCCACTTGTCAATGTCTACATTCCCCCAAATTGTACCACAATTCTCTCTCTTCTCTTTCATTTTCTTTGATCCTTTCAAAAACACCGTGACATTATTCTTGGCAGAGACTTCAATGCCCAGAATACCATCTGGGGTTACTCAAACACTGTGCGCCCTGGCCGCCTTCACGCACACACTATGCAGCACGCATACACACTCACCATTACACCAGACACACCCACATGAGAGGGAAATGCAAAACAACGTCATACAACGCCTGACCTCACCTTTCACCATGGCCACAATCCTCCAGAGACATGGCAAGTCCTTCCGGATACCCTCCAATCCGACCATCACATAGTTGAAATTAAACCGAACCTCACTCACAACCCCCCCCCCCCCAAAAAAAAAAAAAAAAAACGCATCACACAGACCAACCATTCGTCGCCTGCGTGTCCAGGAGTCAACTCACAACTATGATGTGTTGGTGGAATCGCTACAGCGAACGCGGTCTCACGCCACCACCACTACAGAAGCTAACCCTCCGTTGTACCACCCTGACGCACACCTCAAGCATCTCTGGAGACGCCGCCAACGTCTCCTTAGTCGCATCCGTACCCAACCTAACAACATCCAGCTTAGACACACATTAGATACACTCAACACTGACATACTAATTCACTGCTGCATCCTTGAGCCAACAAATTGGAATCGCATATGGGATTCTATTAAATCTTCCCTCCACACTATATCAGCCTGGTTGATCCTCCGGTCGCTCCTTGGCTCTCAATCTGCTCTTCTCCCCACAATCCAAAAGCATCTTTCCGAGAATGGTGCTGCTTCCCTCCTTCAACAGGTCACGGATATGTACATCTCTTCCCCACTTCCTTCCCTTTACCCTGAGTACACAGGGCTTCCCAATAGCAGTTTGGACAGCCCCTTCACTCTGCCTGACCTAGAACAAGCCTTGGCTCAAAACAACACTGGTACCACTCTGGATGCGGACCACATCACTTACTCTCTGTTGAAAAACATGCCTGATTCGAATAAAGAATTTCTTTTACACAAAATAAATGAACACTGGACCAACGGCACTCTTCCAGATGAATGGACCTCTTCCATCATTACTCTAATACCAAAGACCGGCAAGGCCGCCGCCAGTAGCGCACCCAGGATATCTTCCAGGGGGGGGTCGACTTTTTGTGAAGAGGGGGGGGGGGGGCAAGCAATTTGCATAATATGCAATTTCCTTGCTTTAGGCAGAGGAATCCAAAAGAAAATAAAATGCCTAATGATTATAACAATAATGACACCAAGGATGATGACGATGTTTATTTCTTGAGCGTTTTACTCAAAGTTTTGAAAGAGCTTGATAGGGCCAAGAAGCCGGTCTGCAGAGCAGTGCACGTGATAATCCGCTGAAGCTCTTACCTAAGCGGTCGTGGCAGGAGTGAGTGGTGGCAGTGTCCGAGGAGGTCACTTATGACTGATGGAGTGGTAGAACTCAGGAATGTCAGTAATAGCGTAGATAGAGCACCTAAAATAATAATGTGTGTGTTAAAGCTGTCACTCGCGCGTCGTCAGCGCGAAGGCGGAGACGTGAAATGACAGCAGGGTTTGGTCGTTCCCTACTTAAGCAGACACAGTCAAGGGAGCACAGACAAAACAGCTACTTGTGTTGAAAATAAAGTAGCTTTAATTATATCTGACGAGATACGAGTACATGAATGAAGCAAATAAAATCGAACTCGCGCGAGATACACATAATATCGATCAATGATAAATACAAAAAATACACGTAAGGAGACGCTAACAA
This sequence comes from Dermacentor silvarum, assembly GCF_013339745.2. Lineage (NCBI taxonomy): Eukaryota > Metazoa > Arthropoda > Arachnida > Ixodida > Ixodidae > Dermacentor > Dermacentor silvarum. The sequence goes on from NC_051160.1 coordinate 49,416,761, forward strand.
TTACATAGGCATTAGGATAGGTCATCAAGTTCATGTACCTGGTTATGTTTAACAGTAACTGATTAAAGTTCAAAAATACAAAAGTTATGGCACACGTTAGTCCACCGGCAGCGTTGACGAATCCCCGACGTTTGGAAGCGACAAGTCGCGAAGAGTTCTGGCAAGTCTGGCGACGGAAGCAGTCACAACGCCCGGAACAAGCAATTTTTTTTATTTTTTTCTGATACTAACCCCTTTCGGCGCTTCCACGACTTCAATGTGCCGTTTTCCCTTTGGTTTCAAGTAGGGCCAGCTGCCGGCCCTATGCAGGGCCGTGGAGAACGTTTCCTTTGTTCGGTGGTTATTAAGTATGTTCCTTCAATTAAGAAAACTCTTGTTACTATCACGGCTTAATCAGCACGTTGCTGGTTTCAATAAATATTCCGTGAACGACTGTTTGTATTATTAAAAACAAGTAAAAGAGCTAAAACAAATACCGCAAAATTCGGAAGGAACACCTACAGGCATATACAGGTATCTCGTCTAAACGCCCTCATTTTGGAGGACTCTCAAACAGCCATTTTTAGTAGTGACGCTTTTGAGAATAAGACGGTCTACAGTCTACAGCTTGAAGTCCAGCCGCCGTGGCTTCGTAGCCAATTCATCCAAAATCTCCTCCGGCGATAGAGAAATTTCTCGGTGAATATTTAGCAGAGCTAGACCATTTAGCCTCAGTGCCCCAGTTGTGTTCCGAAGGTACGTTTTCAGACGCCTGAGAGTTGAGAAGGACCTCTCACTTGTAGATGTCGTTACTGGGAGAGTGGCCATTATTTGAAGAAGCTTTTGGATCACAGGATAAATGGCAGCTGGGCAGGATTCAAGGGCTTCTATCGGACCCATTGGACTTTTGTTAAGCCGTTGAAGCTTCTTGTACCAGAGATGTAGTTCTCCCATAGCAGACGACGCAGAATCCCCGACATCAGAATGGTAGCACTCACAGAGAATGCGCAGTGCGTTCTCGTCGTCTCTGCTTGGCAACAGGCTTGGGGAAGAAGGCAAGATAACTTTGAATTGGGCAAGAATGTTCTTGTGCTTCACGAATCTCTCATTGATTTGCTCTGTGAAAGCTTCGAGGAATGGAATAAATACGCAACGACGGAAGTATTCTTCCGGAGTTGACGAAGTCACATTTGAGCGCGTCATTTGTCGGCCAACGACCCTCGGCATTTCAATGACCAAGCCAAGCTGCTCACAAGCTGACAAGATATGCTCAAACAGTTCCCGAAATACCTCGTGAGCTCGGGATCGAAGGTTACGTGCAGTTGACAAAACGTCCTCAGCCAAGGTGACAGCGGTTGAAAGATCCATGTTTGCAGTTTGCAAATATTTGCTTAACGGCAAGCTCAAAGCGAAAATCTTTTCCGCCACAAAAGAGAGACAAGAAATTCGCTTCTCTGCAAAGCGCTCAGTAGGATTTGAGCATTTGACGAGGATTCCCGATCATTCCAGTTGTCGGCAATGTCTTGGAGAGTAGACAAAATGGGGTAGAGATTTATAAACACGTTGAGAGCATCGTGCCTCTGAACCCATCTGGTTGAACAAAGCGACTTCAAGCGCGACACGCGGGCTGTCTGCATTAACTTCTCAATTTGGACGCCTAGGGCAGCTTGGCGAGTTGGACTCGCATGAAAAAACTCACAAACCTTAGCCACGGTTCCCATGCAGTTTCTGATCCAAGGCACAGAGCATGCACTTGACAAACTTAAATTCAGGCTATGAGAGCGGCAGTGAACATAAATGGCGTTAGGACACTGCTGTCGGACGTGTGCTTGAACGCCGTTGTAAGCACCGCTCATTGAGGCTGCACCGTCATACCCTTGAGCTCTGAGGTACTCTGTTGCTATACCTATATCATTTAAGGTGTTCAGTATCGTTTTGGCCAGGCCCCTTTCCCGATAGGTCAGTCACAGGAACAAACTGCAGAAACTCTTCTCGGATTTCGATTTTTTCCATGTCCACGTAGCGTGCACAGAGCGAAAGCTGCTCAATGCCGGCGATATCGGATGTCTCATCCGCCAGTACTGCAAAGCATTTCGCAGCGTTAACTTTAGATACAAGCTTTTTCAAAATAATGTTATTACATGCTGAAATTATCTCGTTTTGTGTTCTCCAACTTGTGTAAGTTGCGTTAACGCCACATTCCTCTAGATGACTTCTTAGACACTCATCGCCGTTGCAGGCTCGCAACCTAAGAAGCGTCTTGAAATTTCCTTCGTTCTCGGCAGGCTCAGTGGATAAATCTATTCGCCCGCTATCTCTATGACCTCGAAGAGCGACTCCCTGCCTTCCACACCAGACTACTGTTGTAATAACAGGAATCAGGCGTTTTCTATTTCTGGCTACTTGCTCTCTTAGCCCGCGGTCAAGATCCTGATCAATGGGGTTCTTTTTGCCTTCTAAAATTTCCAGAAAGTACTCCGCAGCAAGGACGCTGTTCCTGTGAAATGTCTTTTTCTCATGCTCATTAAAATCCCCAGTTGCCTTCTTCCAGTTGTCGAACTTTGACAAGACAAGTTTTCCGGAGGGCAAACCTCGCGCGCCGACACCAGGTGGAGCGAAAAGGACGCAATACTTGCAAAATGCCCCATTCTCCTTTTTTGAATAGACGAGCCAATTCCATCGCTGCAGCCACTGGTACTGAAACTTCAGATTCCTCGTGCCCGTTGGCTTGAATGGAAAGTTTGCAGCAGGCGTCCATGCGCTCGTCAGTAGCTCCTTCCTCTTTTCATCGGTGATCTACAATAGATCAGCACAAATAATAAACAGGCACTAAGCAGAATTGCTTGCAATTGTAGCGTCAAGGTTCAAATCCCCTATCCTATGTTGCCCTATCACCATTTAAGCTAAAAAAATGGCTACGGCTTAGCACCGCTAACCCCGGATATGCAAAGCGAAAGCTTGGTTGTTGTTTTCCTTTTTCTTTTTTTTCTTTTTCGCCCAAAGCCTGCCTTAGTCTACCGTCGTGGTCCCGCTTCCGGCGTTTTGCGAGCTGAACGGCTCGCTCTTCCCCAGTCTTCGACGCTAGCTTCGCGCGCTTGGCAATCCGGACCCTCTCCAGTGAAGCAGTTCGCCGGGCGATATCCGCGGGGTGGTCAGACACTCTTGCCGACAACTTAAAGCCTCCCGCTACCGCGCAACGCCCACAGAAGACGGCCCAGCCTCGCTCTCATCCATGGCCAAGCTCACGCTGGCTTTTTTTTTGTTTTTTAGGCGAGCGCGGCGAGCCTCTTAGTTATAGTGAACTAAAATACCACTATACTCTTAGCCAGGCGCGCGGCGAGCCACGTGGTCAGGCGGCGACCCAGCTGCGGAGAGCACAGGCGCCAAGCCGGCGGCGGTGGCGGAGCTCGGCGCGACGAGTCTCAAGCTTGCACTGTCTATTTTTTTTTTATTTTTTTTTTATTTTTTTTTTTTTTTTGTAGGCGAGCGCGGTGCACGGAGAGTCAGGTGATGCGTTGCCAAAGCTACGGCGCTGCTGCGGTAACATGAAGGTCAAATTGCTGGCGACGGCGAAACTCTGCTCGACGTCCTTAGTAAAGCTTTCACTTTAAAACATGTTCGGGTTGTAAGAATCGGGTAAAATCGGCTTTTACCCGAACACGAACGAACCTAATCTTAAACAGCATGTACAGTTCAATGCAACACATACAATTTTCAGCTCACGATTAAACTGCATTATATAGCCACACTTACCGACTTGCCAGCGTATATGCCCAGGTCATTCGGGTGCACATGTTCGGCGACTGATGCGTGCTCGGTGACGACCTGCTGATCGACGGACGCATCTGGCGATGATGTTTGCGGAGTCACCGGGTCTTCTATGGCAGGAATAAGGCCTTCCGATGTTGTTGCTGCGCCTCTTAAATCCGAACACGGACTCTTTTTTGGGAAGTACGTGAGGATCGTGTTTGACTGGCGCTTCAGCGAAGTGGCTTTCACGAGGTAGCTCATTGTCGACGCATTGATTCGGGCAGCACATTCACGCAACAGGCGCAGAAATCAGTCCTAGGAAGCGAACTGAACGTAGGTATGAGTGTTCGATGTTTGTCACTCTCGGCTGCCCTGGTTTCCTCGCTTCTAGGCAGGAGCTTGCAGACCTCGACTCCTAGTGGCGACGATAGTTCTGGCGACGCGTAGTGGCGCTCGCGAGAACTATTAAGGCGAAAGCCTTCAATGGTTCATACTCGCGGCGTCCGACCGCCCGCGCCCTGTCAAATAATGCGCTTTTTGCGCAAATGTGCGAGTGTGCAGACGATTTCGCGTCTCACATCAGAGTTGCAGTACTCAAAGGCGCAAGGCAAGAAAAGGGCTCAAACTGCATGACAACCCCTTAAAGGCGAAAATTGCATCTTTTTTCCACCTAGAGCTGCTTTAGCGGAATTCAACGCAAAGGCATCGAGCACGCGGTTTTCCTTCCCTGAATTTAAGAGTGAATTAATAAATACGAGACAATGATAGAGTGTTAATCAGGAAAATTCGACCTCAAGCCGCCCTCTTAATTGCAATGACAATGTGAACAGAGCGCTGAATGTACACGTTGGACTGGTGGGGCTGGACGCGCGGAGGGGGGGGGGGGGTTAACTCGGCCTCAGGGGGGGGTTAGAACCCCGAAACCCCCCCCGTCGGTGCGCACTGCAACTGGATACTAGGTACAGTAAAACCCGATAATTGAAGGTCCCGGACAACAAAATTCTTCGAATTAAGCGGATTTTCGAATTACCAAAATGAATAAAAAAAAAGAAAACAAGCAAGAACTTGCCACAAGAAGAAATCACCTTATTTCATGTCGGGGAAAGATTACTCAAAGTAATCACTGATGCGGGATTACTTGGCGCGGTAGTTCGCCGCCCCTAGTGCCATGCTCTCAGCTGGCTCACAACATGCAGTATACAACTATCACCCGCACTGCACTCAACAAAGTTGCGGACGATGTTCACGAATTGATAAACTGCCGCAAAAAGCGGGCGTGGGGGTGCTTGACTCCAGAAATTTAGACTTGCTGCTATTCCGGACTTCAAAAATGCACAATCCCATGAGTTCATGCATTTTCGCACCCAATTTTTCGGACGAATTGAGACCCAAAGTTCGATTTTCCGGACTAAATCGCTCTTTCCGAGCACGCTACCCAATCTTAAGGCCACCATGTGGATTTTGCTCTGGCTTGGATTTCAGGGCTCGCTATATAGCTCCAAGATTGGAAGGCGCCCGCTATCAATAGAGAGCTTGCGCCATCCTCCAGACC